>NC_046189.1:39357930-39605430 GCF_011004875.1 Balearica regulorum gibbericeps
ACATAGTTGACCCAGAGCTGCCTTACCATGAGGGAGATCCTAACCTTGTCTGCGAGATGGGACAATATAACTGTGTAGAGAGGCATAAAGGTAGTTTAAGGACAATGGAGTCTTGCTACCACTTGCTATTACCATTATTGATGAATGCTGTTATTACAGGGAGAGGCCTCTCAGCGTGAAAGCATTTCTGTTATTCTTTGGTCTCCACTATCATATTTTTTGCTGAAGTTACTCATGACAGATACAATTTTCCTGGCTCCAGAAGTAGTAAAAATAAAACATAACATATTTCAAAAAGTTATGAAAACAAAACAACTGGAATTCCCATATTGTAACCCTGTTCTAGCTTTAATAGGCTGAAACCAAGGGTTTTGAGCTCTTATCCTCAAGGCTCTTGCACAGTTACGTACAAAATCTTAAAGTAAAAGCTAAGAAACAGTCTGATCCTGGGAATTACTGTGGTGGCCTCATGAAGACCTGTAGGAGAGAGATTTCAGTGATTTATTATTCAAATTCCTCTCCACCTATAGGCCAAAGGAAGAAACTTCCCCCGTCCCCCAATGTTTTTCAGGACACAAAAGAAAATACAGAAGCCTCTGGTGGTTTCAGCTGAAATGTTGCTGGTGCATCAGTGGGTAACACAGACTGGCCACGCTTTTTTTCCTGACACAGCTCCTCAATTCAGTTCATAAGAAAGATTTGAGCTGCCTGAACATCTGTTGGAAACTGCAGTGCTGAGAAGAAAATTGTTCTCCTTTGGACGCACTGTGGACAAGGAGACTTAAGCCTGCTGCCATGGGTTTCAGCGGTAGGCTCAGACCTACTGAACTCTGGTTGTCCCCTTCAAAGTGACACAGACAAAATAGACTGGGAAACCAGAAGTTTATAGTTAGATGGTTGCTTCTTTTGGAGCCAGGAATTGCAATCCTAATGACATGATTATAGCACTGAAAAGTGATCTGAAGTAATAAACCAGAGGATATTTACCTTGAGGACAGTTGTGTTTTGTTGTATATTTAAGAGAAATAACATGTTTGGCTAAGATACTTTTAACACATGGCTTTTTTTTTTTTTTTTAAAGTATGTAAAGGTTTCCAAACAGAGTGACTCATAAGAACAACGCTCCAATTCCTGTTTCGTTAGCTGCCTCAGTAGATGTGCTCCGGACTGCTGAGAAGATAGGAGCTGCTGTAAATGTAGTACTACTTATTAACCAGCAACTCTAACTTTTTGGTGCTTCAATTTATTGACATTTTAATTTTTTTTCTATGCTTCTGGCTGTGATGTGACTTGTGCCAATAAGCAGGAGTTTGACTGCTAATAGCTGGGCAATGTACTTAGTGGGTTTAAGGGAAATTGGCTGGGTAGGGACATAGATATAAGGCTGGCGGGGAACTTCTGGATCTTCAGGTCCCCTACCTGCTGATGCACTTCACTGATTCCATTGTGAAAACTGAGCTAATTAGAACTTGAGACAAGTTAGGTTTCCTGACTCCTCCATTCCTGCAGTGAGGATGCACGACAACCTCAGCTCTCTGTTGTTTGAAGACTGTCTCTTAAATTACATTGCAAATATATTTATGACTAATCTATACCCACTTGTTTTTTCTTTTTCCCACTCTCAGGTTGCTCTTTAGCTGGAATAATGTTTTCTCTTCCCTGGTGTTTACAGACCAATAGGTTTGCTAACCGTGATCCCATTTGTATCTGGTTGTATCTATCTCCCATGTGTATCTCTAGAAACGAAGGCCAAGGAAAATGTCACAGGAAAGATCACAGCTGAGACTTGGGCTTCTCTGTTTTAGAAGCCAAAACCTCTGTCAGCTGTGGAGGGACAGCAAATTTACTTTTCATCCCCCACCGGTAAAAATGTAAAAGAAAATTTATATATTTTTTTGTTCTTTAGATAGAAGAAGCCACGGAAGAGGATAATAGGGCTTTGATGAGACACTGCAGAATTCGGTTTAGGATAAGTCCAGTAAAGCCAGAACAGGAAATGGAATTTCCTATTTGCTTTAGCCAAAATCAAAAAGCATCTTCTAAACCACAGTCATGGAGGTAGAGTGCTGCACAAATTCATTTTGTGCTAACTTCAAACTGTGTTAGTACATGTACTGCATAAATGTCCCTCATCTCAATAGCTGATTCTGGTACATTTGTCTGTTGACTTCACAAGAGTTAGGACCATTAACTCTGAAAATAAATTAATTGAGAAAAAATACATATCTTTAAGTGAAAACAAAACAGCAGTAAACCTAAAAGTTGAAATTACAGTGAAACAACAAAAAAAAAAATTAAAATTGCAGTGAGTATCTGAGGCAGAAAAAAGAGAACAGGACCACCGGCTAGTTGATACAATTCAGTGGAAGAATGCCTGAATATAATGTGGATAGCCTTCTTGTAGCTGCAGTGAAGTCTTTCCAAAGGAGCCATGTCTCTGGCACTATATCGGTAACTCTTTCCTGGCACAGTGGTTTTCCAAAACTATGGTACTAATAGCAGCTAAGGATGTCCTGGGGTACTCTGTCACTGGTCATGATGAGTCTGAGCTCTGTTTGTCTTACTAAGAGGCAAAAAGGCTCAAATTTATTAAAAAAAATAAATTAAAAAGCCTCTGTGGGCTTCAGATCAGGTGAACTGGAGAGGGCTTGGCTGTTCACTCGGGTGTGAGGACTGAGCCTCTGTTGTCATCTTGTCAAGCATTACCTTCATTTTGCATGAACATGACTACTTAGGAAGAAGAAGAAGGAAGACTCATGCTCAAATTTCATTCTTTCTTCGCACTAGTTTTACTTTGTGTTACTTCATTGACCATGTTAGGATCGAGATCAGCTAGCTGTACGGTGAGATGAGCATCCCTTCCCTAACATTGAAAAATGGCAGTAATAGGATCAGCTGATACACATCCTGCAATGCTGACAAAAAATTAATGATGCAGGACCAGTATTCCTTTGCTATCACTTAGGTCCTTTTTAATTGATGTTTGAGATGAACAATGTTATTCAGCACTGAATAAATGGACTCACATATTACCACTGTCAAGTATTTACTCTCGGTTCACCTTCAATCTCTTACTGTCTAATGGAAACGTAAAATATCACCTCGCTGTGCTCTTGTTTTACCTTGTTAGTTAATAGTCATTTGCTTTGTGGAGAACGGTTAATGGTAAAGAGTTTTGATACTTTTGGTTGTCAGTGTGGATTTCTAGCAGGACATATCGTTGATTATACTTATGGTTGTTACGGAAATCAGGATATTTACAGTGGGATGTGACCTCCGGCTGCCCTGGTAAGTCACCTCTAGCACACTCAGATGTCAACAGTTGGTTAAATCTGACTTTCAGGCCTCGTAATTTGCTATTTACTGTTTTGCCTTTCATTTCTAATTACCTACTAAAAAGATCTACAGGAAAGTAGTCAATGCTGTTTCAGTTACTTTAAACAACCTTGGAAAAATTTTGCTGCTCACCACCAGCCCAATAAATAATTCCAGGAGAAGGGCAGACGCCCTGCCATCACCCTGCGTCCTGCCTCCTGTGGGGTGGACTCTCCCCGTACAGAGCAGGATGCGAGTCCATCTTCCAGAAAGGAGGCATGTACAATTATGAAAGATGCATTATTTAATACTAATGAATTTGGGGGATAATGGTATCTCATCTTCCCCTCACAGGAGGATCCACATTTGGATTTCTGTACGTCAGAAGACTGCTGAAGACAGATCACAATCTCTTAAACCTTACCAAGACCTTGCAACAACCCTTGCAACCTTTGCCACCATACATTTCCTTGGCTCCCATGTCTCTGCGACCGTCACCAGCCCTACCTAGACCACGCAGTTGGTACGGGGGCCACAGCTCAGCGTCTCTCCGCAGGGAGAGGTCCTCTCTGCATTTTGGGGAGTTGCTAATTGGACTGCACAATTGATTCACTTCTCTGCTTTTGGAGGTTAATTTTTCAGTTTTAAATTTTCTATCTGATAAGGCTGGTTGTAGTTCTGAAAATTAATTTGGACAGTAACTAATATCTGGTTCATATCCTTGAGGA
Source organism: Balearica regulorum gibbericeps (assembly GCF_011004875.1). NCBI lineage: Eukaryota > Metazoa > Chordata > Aves > Gruiformes > Gruidae > Balearica > Balearica regulorum. The sequence goes on from NC_046189.1 coordinate 39,361,974, forward strand.
TTAATATAGATTGAGTTACTTACAAATAGGTAACTTACAAATAGGTATTCCCTACTGTTATACAGCAATTGTTTAAAATATTTGAAACCACAGACTTAATAGATGTATTTGAATTCTAGCACGTGGTTAATTCCTACTAAGCTTCAGAAAGTTTTGTCCCGATTTATTTAACGTTTTCCCCCGCTCAAAACACAACACCAACACCGAACCACTAGCAAAACATTAAAATGTCTGAATTGTACTGGATATCAGAGAAAATCGTCTTATCCCCTCTGATATGCAATCTATGAATCTGGAAGTTTTTGGCTGACTCTGCAGAGTTCCCGAATGACATTGGATGTGGACAGATATATTAAGAGCAGCTAAGCAATTTTTTATATCAACACACAGGCAAGGGAGTTGTGTGCATTAGTTGTTGGTAAAATTACTGAAAGTGCTGCAATAAAGGTTAGTAAACTTTTTACCTTCCGTAATCACGGGCTTACCTGGGTCAAAAGCATTAGTCATGGATGTTCATTACAAACTGCAAGCTCATAAAAGACGGCATATGGCAGTACTGAATTTCTTGCTATATAAAGTTAAATTCATAGTAATAACATCTGTGCAGAATTTAGAGTCCCAACAATTAGAGTGAGGTCAGTGTACTGAGGCAAAGATTGATGGCCTTCTGCAAATCTTAAATGACAAGTTAAATAGGTATAAAATAAACAAACAACTTTATTTCTTATTAAAGACCAGACAAACTGGGGTGTGAATGCTAAGTGCTCAGTAATGAGGGCCAAGAGGAGCAGTATAATGCTGTGGTTTGTGTTACTGGGTTGTAATTCAGGAGCGAGGGGTCCTGTATGGAGCAGGTTCTCGCCTGCCTTTTGTTGATGATATAACACAAGTAACAACTAATAACCACTGGGCAGGACACCATGAGACAGCAACTAGTGAAGTTATCCTGTGCTCAGACTGGCTGGTTAAGGTTTGTAAGTGCGAAGAAGAATCGGGCAAAGTTTCTAACGATGTGTCTTTACTTCAGCACCTGAATCTTGTTTTCATATTTATGCTCTTTCCTCATTTTTCAACATTTTTTTTGAAGAGCAATAGGCAATGTACCACTGCCAGAGACACAACAAAATTCTGAATATAGGCAGGGAATACTTCCATCGTACCTTAGGTTCTAAGTTGTTTGGGTTTTTTTAACATGTGATGTAATTTTTCTAAAGCCATATATGATCTTTGACTTGGTGAAGTTTTGAGTGTGTGCTGCAGTGTTTGGAGAAAGAGTGTGAAATTATGAGTGGTGAGTAAAGACACCTTAACTAGGCGTGACCCCACCGTGAGGCTCATCCTTTGAGTCAATTGGTCTGTCGTGTCTGTACTTGAAATTTAAGAAGTTCTTGACTTGCTAATGAAGGCAAAAGTAGTGGTGAAAACTGTCTGTTTAGAAAGGTGGAGTTTAGTAGCTACTTACCCAAATCTTTAAGTTAAACTTAAAGCTTTCAAACCAATATGAATTGAAAAAGATGAAGTTATACATTCACCTCAAGCCTGTGTGCCCCTTTGTCCTTCTAGTGGTACGTGGCCCTCAGGTCATCATCTATTGTGGTTCAACTGCTACATCTTCTCCTACCTCTATGGCATGTGCTACTCTAAAAGAACAAAAAGAGGACCAAGAGCACCCCCAGAGCAGGGGTATCACAGCAATAACACCTGTTGTTCTTCTGCCTGCTCATACTTTCCCACTTCATAGCCGGGGTTTCTGTTCATGGTTTTCCACAACGATGCGCACAAATGTCTGTAGCAATGTTTCCAACTCTGCAGCAGGGTAGGGGGAATGGGAAGAAAGGGGAAAACTGGAAGTTGTGAAGTTGGAGACAGGGAAACTTGTGCTTGTTTTTTTCCCATGCAGTGAGGAAAACATGCAAATGAAGCGTGAAACATAAATTATTCTGAAAACAGGCAGGAACAGCATCATTGAAAGAACAGGGCTGTCAAGGGAAATCCAAATCCAGGGCACAACAGCAAAATCACAAAAAGCTGGGACTATCAACAGCACATTAACGAAAAAGGGTGTGATTTCAAAGGGAATAATCAATGAAAAATGGACCTTCCATATTTTTTTTTTTATTCTATTGAGATAATTTGGAATAGGATGGACAAAGAAAGCTATTAGATAATTTGAAAAACATGCTATGCTGCTGTTGTCAACAGCCAAATCCTGCCCTCGTGTGTGTCCGCTGTATCATGCCACATGACAGTATCGCATGTGTACGCGTGATTTAGTCATAGAGTTTTCTGTTTCCAAAGCAGGAAGAAGACTGCAGTACCTCATTGGGAGGAGAACTTGGGTAAGAAAAATACATTCTGCTGACCAAAAAATAAAGCCATGTGTGAACAATGGAAATGCTGTATTGATTATCTTTAAACCGATGTATTTATCAGCGTCATTTTTACTGAGGTTCTCCTGGCAAGCTCTTTATTACCATAAAGGAAACTCTTGGTTGGCAGCTGTGTGCAGCGGTCATTCACTTAAAAATGAGAATTTAGTATCTTCTGGCATAGTGTCAAGCTCCAGTAAAACTCCAGAAGAACCTTATATATAACCTAACTCTGAAGATTGCCTCAAAATTTGGAACAATAAGTACATTTCTTACTTTCAGAGATGAGCCTGATCTCTTTTTTTTTCCCCTCTTGTAAAGAATAATAATGTCTTACTTAGAAGAACCTGTAATGTTTCTGGCCTGCACTCATAGTGTCTTGTACAGCTAAGATGCTGGATTTCACTAAGCAAGGAGAGAGACTTTTCTTAGCTTGGGAGTCATCCAGGGAAAAATAGGTATGCCATGGAAGCATGCAGGAAAGGCAATAGGTGACGATGTTCTTTTGACTGCACTCACCAGCCAAGGTCGTATCCTATTTCTTGGATACTGAGGAACTTGGAACTGAGGAATTATCTGATGGATTTACAATTTGGAAATGTTTTACCTCAAAAATCCTGATGTGCCAAAAGCAAGTAGTTAGAAGGAAATGTCTTTGTTTTTAAAAAGATTCTGTTGGAAGTGGGTGGACTCAGTTTCTGGAGAGCTCAGCCACCCGCGCTGGTTGCTAATGGGGACTTCCCCAGGGCATAGCCCCAGATCCTGCCAGCGTCCAGGTTAGCCTCCTCTGAGAAGGACCTCCTGGTTAGGTTATCTCCTAATATTACTAATGCCAAAAGCAATTTTGGTGTCAGAACTCCCTCAGAGCCGGGGAACAAGGTAGACCTGGAAACTGTTGCGCAAAACGGGGACCACATCTGGCACTCCTTGTGCTGTCCCCATCACTCTTGTTAGTCATGGCTCGTGCGTGGGCTGTGGTGAGCTCGTGGGCAGCTGCTGCCAGGCCCCAGAGAGCTGCTTGCAGTGCACAGCTCTTGGTCTTTGTTGTTTCCAAATAAGGATTTTCAGCCTTTGATATTTTAGGAGAAATTTTGAAAAATTGTAAGTTCTGATTTGCAACAATTAAAAAAACTTAACAAAACCAACTTTCCAAATGACAAATTAAAGAAAAAAAAAAGAAAAGAAAAGAATTTCAACCAGCTACAGGTGTAATTGCCAGGATTTTACATATTTATGCTCAGTAACAAGACAGCGACCTTTGGCAGAGTAGAGGCATTGCCTATTTGTGTGCAGAAAACAGCCGTTTCCTCAGTTTCATTCTACTATTACACAGTTTCCATGTGAGTCGTTATTTGCGCCCTGTTTCCATCCCAAAGAGAATGGTGTTTCGCTGGATGGCAACGCCTGTGCTATGTGCGTGTGCTGAGAATTAACTAGTTATTACTCATACGGATGTTGTTCCAGAGGAGACAAGGTTTGGCTGTGGCTGGGAGAGATGTGCTCAAGGTGGTGCTGAACCAGAGAATTCTAGTGCTAAAAATGTCATGTGAAGGCATGGACAAGGACTCATTTTTTATCTTTTCAGAGGTGTTTCTACTCTGACAGCCACATACCGCGAGCCGAGAGGAGTCTGGCCAGAGCCACACTTGATCAGAAATAGAAGTCCTGACCTTAGCTAGAAGTGGCTGGAAGAGTTTGGCCGGGACGTTGCACAAAAAGGTTTGTATACTCACAGGTTTGTGGTAGAAAATTTTGCCAAGGCAAAAAAAAACCCACCCCAAACCAAAACCCAAACCAACTCAAAAATGCTCTCATGCATATGCCTTTTTTTTTTTTTTTTTCCCCTCTTTCTGGTGTTCATTCTTTATTTCTGAAAATAAAAGGAAATAATAATTTCCATACTATTATTAATAATAATTTAATAATTACAGGCAACTTTATATATAATTTAATATGTCATATTATTTTATATGTACTTATATAATGTTATTTTACAAATACATAGATGTAATGATGTCACAGTGCCCTGTTTGGGAGACATGTTCCTGGCTTCCATGCTCCTCAAAATGAGTTCAACCTGTGTGGCCCTGAGCAGAATGGCAGACAGGCATATTTTTTATTGCAGATTCCAACTCTCATAAATTCTTAACTTGCTTAGAATTTGCCAGATTAAATGAAAAGTTACTGTAATTAGGGATTTATTAAAACATGAATCCTTGACCCAATAGAATACAACAACTCATTTGTTTCAAATAAGACCTATTTAATTGTTCCATCACTGGCCTAAGCAGTCTGTGCTGAGGCTTGGAGACCTATCAGTGCAGTGCACGGTCACGTGTATTCTCCAAATCCACTTGCAAAACGCAAAATGCTCTGTGAAATTTTTGATCCTCAAACTGCTATGCAGGCAGAAGCCCCTAAAACAAAAATGTGTCATTTTTAATTAAAAATTAAAGTGCTGAAAGCCCTTATGATTCTGCACTACAAAGCAAAGACTATTAAAATACTATTTTTATCCATAAGGTTCTATTTTAATTTTTTGTGAACAACCTTCCCACTCCATATCTTCAAAAACAATAGTTATTGATTTACAATCTTATAAATAAGACTGTAAAATCTTACAGCATGGACCTATAAATAGATATTTAGAAAAAAAAATGAAAATTGCTCCCAAGTCAAGGCCATATATGGTGCTAGTCAGCAGAGAGCCATGTTGCAGCGGCATATAAACTGTAGAAAATAATTTCCATTGAAAATGCAAAGAAATCTGAAACTACGCACTACCACAAACAATGCAGCCGTAATTGAGGAATTAGCCATTCCTCCTCCCCATCTTTGAAATAAACCTTCTCTGGTTTTAATTGGTTGGATATAGAAATCATATTACTATATTTGGGTCCTGTTTCCCTAGTAGAAGAATAGTCCTACAAGGAATTCCCAGTAAAACAGTGTTGCAATTCTACAGTATATTAAAAAAAAAAAAAAAAAACCCAACCCAAACCACCATAGGAAAGTGTTATCCAATGGGCAGATGTTAACTTAAAGTGCACATTGTTTGGAAAAGGAGTTAATTAACAACTTATTAATTGGATAGAAAGTCTGAAACTGTTGTACTTCTAGCAAATACATAATTTTCTTCAAGTATTATTAAAGCGGTTTTGTTGTACCTATTAAAGATTCTTGTCTCTAAGTTAATTTCATTATGCTAATAAGCTATCATCGTTACAGAACCTAAGCTTTGATCCATGTTAATTGTCGTGATCTTCAAAGACAAAGTCACCACTTACTTTAAATGAATTTTACATCTTTTTAAAGAATCACACGGAAATTAGGGGAAGTAATTAATTTTTTATTATGTGTCTCAATATTTTTAAGGGAGGAAGTCAATGGTATTGGCTAGAATTCATTTTAACATTTAACTAGGGAAAACAGCATGAGGCAAAAAAACGTTCAGATGCAAAAGATTAAAGAAAATTTGAAACTGGGACCTAATTTGTCTTGATAAACTTTGGTGTTTAATATGCTTCTTTTGTTCTCAGTGTGAAACTGCAGGGTTTTGATTTGTAAAAACTTTTTGAAGAATTAATTCTTTCTAATTTTTATTCCTTTCTTTGCTTTCCTTTCACTGTAAGACAGTGGAGTTGACCTTCAAACCATAACACTTTTAAATATCTATGAATATACAAGGTTAAATCTATTAGTGGGCTGAGATTAGCTGTTATACACTTGCAAAGTGCGTACCTTCTGCAGCAAATTTTATCTTTTAGTGAATGATAACAAGCTCCCATCAACCCTACAAGTTTTAAGCAAATAATAGAATATGTGTAGTAAATGATCTATTCCTCTTTCCTCTAAGTGTTGGTTAGTTTAACCCTTTGATGTTATACAAAGCTGAGTTCTGAATCAATGAGACTTTTTTCTATTTGAGATCAGGACCTAAATGTTAGTATTGTCAACACTGCTATGATTGCCAATTTATAGTTTCCACAAATTCTCCTTTATCTTTCTCAGACCTCTCTTGTAAAAATGCAATATGAACATCTTGTAAATAAGAAATTTTTTTTTAAAAAAAAGCAAAACCACAACAACAGAAGAAAGCTTGTGCTCTGTTTTCCTGACAGTGTTCACCATTTAAAGTCATGTTATTTTGAAACTGCTCTCTGTCATATTTACAAAGGACAAGCATCCTGTTGCACTTGCAATGTAAAATGCTGCCTTTTTGAAAAGCAACAGACAAAAGTAATTTAAGGGTAGCAATAGTGGCTGAAATCAAAAGCCAGATTACCTACTTCATTCTCCCTAGTTAGCAGCATGTAAGTATTGTAAACACAAGTAAACATCAAGTTTAAACCGAACCTACGCTGGGAGGATTTCTGCAGCAGACAGGTGGTGAGCTCATTGCGAGGATTTTTCAGCATTAATGCTGTACTCATTTAGACTAACACCAGGCTTGAGTGACCCTCATCTGGATTTAACCTATGACCTGTCAATCCAGAGACATACTTTCAGTTCTCAACATCAGTTTTGCTTTTTTTTTTTTTTTTAAAAAAAAGCATAGATGACTTTAATCATTAAGCAGCTTTCATAACGGGAACATATACATGTGCTATTCAGTGCTCTTTGATTTGTAATCTAGGTTTCTGCCCATATAATCCGCAGCATCTAAGTGAATTCAGCTGAAGTTCAAAATTCTTTGATTGAGCGTGTGGTGATTGGGCAAAGGATTACACTGCTTATCGGTGTGACTTTTCACTTTTTTGTGGCAGGGGTTTTATTGTGCAAAAGGGTCTACAGACATGGTTGTTGAGGGTGATGATGATGATTGTATTTGGGCATTAGTTTCATAGCCAGCAGGGAATTTTCTGACAAAACAAGATTTTGTTTGATACTGATTTTTTTGTTTTTAGATATTAATTTTAATTAAGTTCAGATATAAAACTTTTGTGCTTCAGTTTCGATTAACTTTTGAAAAAAGCACAGGTTATACTGGCTATAGGGCATGATGTGAAGGCTTAAGCTACCCCGTTGTACAGAGAAGCAAGAGCTGCTTCACCACTTTGATAAATCCAAGGAAGGCAGTGGCTTCCACAGCGCCCTCCCCTTGCCTGAGCAATTGAAAGGCACAAGTCTCCCTATCACATCTTTTCTTAATAATAATAACACTCCACAAATGTTTATGTAAATACACAGTTAAAAAGTACTCATCCCAGCAGTACTGTGCTTGTCAAGCGAGTCATTTTTTTTCACCTGGCAGGATGATGTTGTAAGACTCAGTTGTCTTAACTAATCCTGGCTAAAATGCAAAATTCTGTTTTGTAAGAAAATTTCTGGCCAGCTCTAATCTTAACCTCTTGCATGTCTGTAGCTTCTAAATCGATGTCACAGTTGTAATAGCTTTGAAAACCCATATGTTTGTAAACTAAATAAACCTTGATATTCAAAGGAGATGAAGACAAGAATTACATCTCTTGGCAATGGTGCTCTGAGCTCAGTTTCAGCTCATGTTGGCTCCTCATTTTTATGCCCGTATACCACGCCAAATCTTCCTTATCTATGCAAACATATTAACACTGACTGTTTGCTAACGCTGTGATGCGTCAGCCTCTTATCTTCAGTTTTGACCATAGTGTTACATAATAACTTTCAAACTACATTTCTCGATAGTTCGCTGGGACCGCCTTCGGTTTCTCAACTCTTAACTGAGCGCTGCCTCTCCTACCCACTGACTAAATTAGCTCCTCACTGCTCTCAGGCAGCTAAGGCAGAAAGGCTGCCAAATAGTTTCCTGCTCAAAGATCTCTGTATCCCTTCTGTGTCATGGGCCATAACCCTGCAGCTCTAGCATATTTTTTTCCAGGTATATTTTTCCCATTATACTAAATTTACATAGTTTGGCTTTAGCGATGCAATCCCAGATCTCTCCAAAGTTGCCCCAAACCTCTGCTCATCCTATTTTCCACAGTCTGCCATTAGGCAGGTTTTAGTATCTTCTCAAAATAAATGTGTATTATATTAACATGCAAATAACTTCTGCACTAAACATAATAAAAATGGCACCCTAAATACTATATATAAATATTGACAAGTGTTTCTAATACTGCCTACTGGGACTATCAGTGCATAAAGAAAAAAATAAATATTTGTCATCCGTTCTATCTGGCCAAAAAGTCTTCCTTGAGGAATAGCATAACATATTCCTTTACAATATATAATTACCTTAATTATTTTTTGGCCTATCCACAAAAGCGTAGTTCCGTCTCTCTCCCTATAGTGTCCAAAGAATATGCAAATTCTGTTCATTTCAGCTCTCAAAGTAAAAGCCTAAAAAGAATCTCCTTTAGCTATTTAGGAAAGGCTCAGAAAACTTTTCTAAGTGTGGCTGTTATCTATGCCAAGAACTTTCTTATTCATGGAAGATGTCCTCAAGCTCTTTGCTATTGTTCTGAGGTCTTCCCCTCACCCAGGCTGGCTTCTCGGCATTCCTACAACGGCTCTGTTCCTCTCGACGCCCCAGAACTCGGCATCCCCCATCCCATCTACGGTCTGGAGCCTGCAAACACAGAAAACTAACTCAAACTCTGAAACCTTGCAGGCTCCCAGTTATGAAGCCAAAAGCATAAAACGTAGGAGCTTTTAGGGTTTCTGTGCTCTTTACATTAAAGTTGCAAATTGTAGCGTAAGGGGATCAAAGAGCTCACATGGCTTCTCTCGGCTGTAGGTGTCTGGTTAACGATCTCCAAGACATCTCAGGAAAGCCAGAGGGTGAAGGTCTTTGGGAGGCTGGCTGGCTCCCCCAAACTTTCTCTTTCTAACTAACTGTTAGTCTGATATAGCTGAAAAGGACCCCAGGAGCCTTGGACATCACAGGCAACGAGCCTACGAAGTATTTAGGATTGGTCTCTACTCTACTGCAAAATTTTTGTATTGCAAGTTTTCAATTCGCTCTTTTTTTTTTTTCCTCCCCAGCTATTAAAAATTCCATTTTTAATGCAAAGCAGAGCCGGCATTCTGTGACCACCCTATGAGCACAGCGATCTGTAACTCAGTTGTAGGAAATCATTCCCTTTAAACAAGATACTGAGGACGTGATCCAAAACAGGCTTTCCAGGATTCCACGACCTAGATGACAGCTAGGTTGCCCTGCCTATATCATGCTCCAAAATAAACCCGAAAATAACCCAATTTTCCAGTGTGCTAATGAGAGAATATAAGTTAAAAGGAGTCAAAGAGAAGCCTCAGACGCTCAGTGGAGGTGGTCTGCACAGCTGGATGCAGACTTGTTCACCTTGGTTTGAAATTTGGTCTGTGCAGGGGGTCTGTAAATCCTGGTCACCTTCAGAGCTGCACCTCTGCGAGACCTGGCACTTGTGGGTAGGCTCTTACGTTGGACAGATTCTTACCTAATTCCAGCATCTAGAACTTATAATTTTTCATCTTAAAAACTGTGACTGTATAACCAGTTAACTGGGTATATCTCAGAAAAGTTAATGGCGTTCTGAGAATGGGGTTCTTTGATTTTCCTGTTTTCCAGAGCAGTTGCTTATGAAAAAGAAGTTTGACTCGAGACTTGCTGTGGGAATGTTATTCAAGCACTGGTTAAGTGCCAGAATGTGTTGGGAAGAAAGAGTTTCCAGAAAAATATCACCCTGATTAAAACCTGATTTACTGAGTTTTCTTTATGCAAAGGGTTACCAGAATAGTAAGACAAAGTCATTAGTCAGATTTTCCTTCCCTTACTTGATCATTACCAGTGATGCTTTTATTGCTGTTATTTGAATGATTATTGTTACAACAACTCATCAGCGAGCTACTTAGGTACCGCTTTCCTCTAGTCTCACTTCTCACATGATATGTTAAATGTCCTGTTGATGCCTGTCCTTGTTTGGCAATTTTTCCACACTATCCTTTTATTCTTTATAATAAAATTAATTAGACATATGTGGAAAAGATGGAAAGAGGGTCATAATGCCCATGTTTTTGTGCTCCCTATGTTATATTCTTCATGAAGTCACCAATGTAACTATCGCCAGAAAACAGCCTGTCTTGTGCTAAAAGACAAAATTAAATCGGCAAACAGCAGAGGACAACAGAAAATACTGTGTTGATAATTGAAGGGATTATGTATAAATTTTCTCTTATGAGGCCATTTGTAAAGGTCATATATTTAGGCTGGTTGCTTTCAAAAGATAAAACTGTGGGCAAATCGTATTTGATACTGGTTTAGTAAGATCTTCAAAAATGGCTGTGGGTACACTACTGCTCTCTAAATACTGGACTGAACAAATATCCACCCTGGGATTTCTGTGAAACATGCCTTTTTTTCCTCCCTCTTAATCATGGATGTGGTTAAAACACCCTACTGTATTCTGCGAGTGCTATACTACTCTTGGTAGGAGATCGTAAGATGTTGGGGTTAACTGTCAGATGCTTTTCTGTTCTAAAGACCTTTGCCTTTTAACTAAATGCTTGCTTATCTTTCTAATTTAACATAGTCCCACATTCTTTTTGTAGTAATTTTGGACTATCTGATAACATATAATGGAAAACATGTTTATGTCTTCCACTAGTTCTTGTTGCATATTTCAAATGCTTAGAACAACAATTTTCAGAAGCTTTCATTAAGGTTAATTTAAAAACTACATTAAATACAAACAGATTTTCTCACAAACAAAATGCAATGTGTACTTAACAGACTTCTGTATGTTATATTTGATAAACTACCTCATATAAATGCAAATTCTGACTTTCTGCCAGAACCAGGTGGTACAGAAAATATTTCTATTAAACAAATAATGCTGGGAGAGCAAACTTCAAGTTACGGTATGATACACTGAGAAAGAAGATCTTCTCACTGAGGTCAGACGTATATTTATGTTATTTCTTCTGAGTACATTGCTGCTTCTGCACTAAAGATGATGTAGTACAGCTTTATGTAAAAGGCAGGTACACGTATACATAGGATAAACATCCATTTTTAGCTACTTTTTTTTTTTTTTTTTTTAATTTCATATACAGCTATCGCTGACTCTTTTTGCTTTACAGAACAGCGGTACAGGAAGATGCCATGCTATGAGCTGAACTCTGAAACTGAGCCAGAAGCATCAAGAGGGAGAGGAGCAACCCTCAAACATGGAATCATTAGGTATGATCTGAAAATGGAGCCTCGTATGTTTTTTGCTGGGTGCCAACTCATCTGGCTGCAGTTGGATAATGTTCATTTGGAAAAGAAGCATGAAAATTAAAGCTGCCAGAGGCGACTCTAAAGAGCATATGATGGAAACAAATTGAGTCACCACCAATGTGGCTAACATTGGTGGTGGAAACTGGGACACCCGCATGAGCCATTGTTCGCTGTACCTCGTCTGGTTTATGTAGCTCACTGAGTTGAAAGCTGGATAACCTTGTGATTTGAGGGGGATTCATGCAATGTGGTTTCAATTGTCTATGGATGCTTTCAGTTTGTACTGTGCACTGCCAGTAACGATCGGTCCTACTGGTCTCCCACATTCGCGGTGGTGTCTCAGCTCACCCTGATGAAGCTGTGGTGAGGACTGTTTCCTGATGTGGTCACTTTTAGCAGGCTGCTGCTCTGCAAGTCTGCTAGAAGAGGGATTTTTATTCACTCTTCCCTCTGCCCCGATAACAGCTGCCGCATAGAAGTTTTCCCTGAATACATTTTGCTGTGGAATAGGGCTCTTTTTTTTGTTTGTTTTTCAGGCTGCTTTCTGTCCTGACTTGGTCTGAGGCTGCCTTTGGTGCTATTGTGGAAGTATCTGAGGCCGTGATTTATTCTCTTGAGCTCTGCTCCTTTGAAAGTTGCACAGACTGCGGCTTGTACTGGTTTTACCACCTATTTCCATAATACTGGTGCACACAGCTCTCATCTGTGAGCATTTTCCTGTGGGCATGGGAGTGATGGGACCTACTGAAATAGCGAGCGATCACTTCAACCACCACCAAATTACAGCCATGCCTGAGGCAAATTACAGCAGCTTTCTGACAGTGTCACCGTGCTATCTTTGTGACAGAGATGGAGATAATGAGAATTAATTAATCAGTCTTTGATTAGAAAAAAGAGAAGGGGGAAATCCTTCTGCTGTGATTCCTCTACAAAATACATGAAACTGGTGAGGTTTTCATTTGACGTTACTTCTCAAATATAGGGCAGGCGTTTGTAATGCAGCGTTCAGGATTGAATGGCCGCTGTCTTGGTTAGCCCTTCAAACCCACTGCTGATGGGCCGAAGGGGCGAGAAGTCCTCGTTTTACAGTTAAATGTATGCTGAACACTAACACCGCCAGGCCGATACAGATGCTGTTATTGTCGCAGTGCAAAACCTCCCACTTTTCAAAGGTCTTGAGTAAAGTCCCAGGTACGCTCTCCTTGACTAGAGGCAACTCTGCCTTCTCTGCAGCATTGGGGGTGAAATTCTGTGTTGGACTCTTTAGACTGATGGCTAAATCTTAGAAATTGGTCCCTTATGATAAAACATGAACTACATGGTGCCAGTGTCTGACTGGAATTACAATTATCTAAGTAGATTAATTTGTATCCCTTTCATAGCAGCTTTTCTCTGGGCACAAGCTTTTTCTGTGGGGCATGGGAAGAACAAAATTAATCCTATAAAGAGGAAGGGGTTTACACTGAAATCGATAGTTACAGAATTAACTGGGTAAATGACTTTTTCTTAATTCTTTCTCTTCTCAGAAGATGCAGTTTTGATGGGTACACAAATCCAATGGCTGCCAAAAATCTGATATCACATGAAATATTTCATCTCAGCTGTGTTGAGCTAGTCTAGAATTTAGTATTAGTGAAAACTAGAGAGTGTAGAAAATGTCAGCATTGGAAGTAAAAAACCCCCTATTCTGATTATTAAATACGCGTAAGTTAAAGGATAATAATGCAATTATGTTTAAGAAAATGTTATAACTTTTAGAAAGAGTAGCATGGCTCTCCTGGGCAATTTTTAAGTATGAGCCAAATATGTAATTTTGTAGCTTGGAGTTAGATAATACACAAACACAGGCTATTTGCATTGCGTCCGAGAAACAGAATGTTGGATTGCACAGGCACAAGAAGCGCGTTTGCCACATTGCTGAAATGTTTGATGCAGTTGCAGTGGCTGGATTATCTACAAACCCCAGGGCACAATTCACAGGCCAAGTTCATTTCCCTTTGTGTACCTGCAGTGCTCAGAGATCTCAGATTTTTGCTTTCAGCCAGGCAGAAGCAATCCTGTCATTCCTTCTTACCACCAAATTTTCAGCTTACCTTCAGCTGTTCTTCAGCTGTGTTTAGGGCATGCAACCCAAAAGGTGCTGCAGCACCAAGGCGGGTGTTCCCAACCCAGCCATAGCACTTACCCGTAATGACAGTGGTAAAACCTTCGCACATGCAGTTCACAGAAATGAATTGTACCAAGAGCATCTATAAAAGCCACAGCATCTCTTTAAAGAGAGCATAATGTCATCATTTTTCAGTGGGTATATCCTCTCTAAAGGCAAATAATCACTTTTCCCATTAATTATCTGTAAATGATTGGATTGAATCTTTTCCCTTCATTCAGATTTCAACAAAGGTTAGGGGGAGAACTTTTAAAATGTGTATGGGGATGCTACAGCTTGAATCATGTGGCATGTCTTCCTGCTGCAAATGTTGGAAGCTAAATAATAACTGACAAATATCTTTCCCCTGTATCCTGGGGTTTGTCGTCATTTTTACTTTTCCCCTTCACCTATGACTGCAGAAATTTGGCTGGTCCTCCAAAGATGTTTGGTGTCCTACAGGCTTTTCAAACTCCTCTTTGCTGGGCACAAACCCTGGTAGCACCAGCTCCTCATATATACCAGGTCCAGTGAATAATTTATACACCAAAACCAGCATCAACACCAGAGTGTCCATCCTCTAAGTCATAATAACCGCGTTAATTCAGAGATATGGTAGATGTATGCTGCTTTGATCAGGAAAAGAAATATTTCATCTTTATGTTAATGCAAGACATAGGTTGCCAACTGAGCTGCCATGCATCAGGTGATAGCAGATGGATTTCATTATGCTGCAGATAATGTTTGTGGCCTAGAAATTTTGGCAAAGGAGGGGAAGGGGAAGTTTTCTCTGATAAGAACAACACAGGTAATGGGAAAGAAAGCCTGCCTTTACAAGCTTAAGAAAACCCTTTAATGCTGTTCTTTCCATTTAAAACATGCATATTTTGTCAAAGTCCATCTACCCTACGGACTCACCGAATCGCAGAAACTTAAATTGTAAATGCATATATTTATATGTTCATGCCAGCTATCAGCCTATGCAGTTCTATAACTAGTATGTTTAGCTTCGTATACTGTATCTGAAACCTCTGTAGGACAGATGTTCCGAGTGGAATACAGATGCAATATCAACGCCTGGGTTATCACTGATAAGTACCATGGTGGGTACTTGGATAAATATCTGATATACCCACGACATGGGTATATCATAAAGACCACGTGGGTTTGTTGAATTCCATCTGTTGCCACTTTCCTTCAGACTCTTCTTGTTCTGAACGTGTTGTGCCTTTTGCATTTGGGAACTTTCTCCTGGATTTCTTTTACATGTTGACACAGGGATTTCAAACCTTGGCATCTAAACTCCAGGTCACTGTTAAGAATTTAATTTCCAAGCAGTTCCTTTGTGCTGTTTACTTGCAAGGACCAGGTCACAGCTTTTGTAATTCTTTTTGCTTATATGTTTCCAAAGAGTAATCGAAATTAGACTCTTGAAAACTGAAGATTATTTTATCAGGTTGTCAGATGTTTCTCTCTAATTTCTCTCTACCAATTAGCAGCAAGCTCCTGTGTCAGATACAGCTTGTGTCCATCTAGTGATTGTACTGGAGAGCCTTCAGCAGCTTGAAGAGCAAGGGACAAGTTTTGAGTATATTACTTGCTTTATATTACCTGATAGCAACTTTCAAAAGTTAGGAACATTTAAATGCATTTCATTATTTTCAAGTTGGTTATTTCACTATAAAGTTTTACTTTTAATATGTTCTGGCCTGCCCAGTAATTCTATTTGCATACAGTTCAGATTCCAAATGAAAGTTTTCATTATTTTTTTTCTTTTAAAAAATAAGATTCTGCTTTTGATTGCCCTATTCTGTAAAAACTAATTTGTGTTTAGACCTTCCTACAATTTAGGGCATTTATGAATGGTTCTACATAAAAGGAATGAAAATAACTAATTATAATAATACCACTAAATTCCATGGCTGGCTAGAAAGTGGAAATCCCTTCTCATTACATATTTTCTGTTTTTAGAAAAGAAATTAATCCAAGTCTTGGACAAAAATTTAAAACCACAACATTTTTCATACGAAAGGATTTCCAAAAATATCAGATTTTTAGAAATTCGCAATGATTTTTCAAGCTGCTGATAAAAAAATTAAATTGATTAAAACTTTTTAACCAATTAACCAAAAAGCTGTATTTTAATAATACGGAAAGAAAAGTCTTCAAACCAACCACCATTTTCCCGACAACCTTTTCATGGAAAGGATATTTTCTATTAGAAAAGCAATTTCAACAGAAAAGTTCTGACATGGTCTACTAATTAGAGCATCTGGTGCACCCAGCTGGCCTAAGGTAAGATCATCCACGAGCATGTAGCAGCAGATATTTGCCCAACTGGTTATTTCTGATGATATGTAGAAGAGCCATCGGTGTCTCCAAGAAACTATTCCAGTGTCTGCCCCGAATGTCCTTGCCATGAGCCAGACCCTGTCCTTGTCCAGTCCGTGGCAAAAAGGAGGACTGGGACCTGCCTTTTGGCAGGCACCTAAGGATGAGAAAACAGCTCATTTTCCTGTGAACATCTAGCAGAGAGACACCGCATCGTATGTCATTAGGATTTAGCAAGAAGTGAGACCAAGAGCTGTTTAATCACCAGAAGCATGAAGACCAACCCAAGCGTGCCCTGGGTTCTCTGGAGGAGGTCAGCCAGTGGCAGTGAGGCATAAATGTCTAGGTCCCTTCCAGACATCCTGCCTGCTTCCACCTTGAGATGCTAGAAACAAATGCAAGAGAGAGTTTTCTACTGAAAAAAATTTTATTTTATAGCAGTCAAAATGTTTGGGGGGGGGGGGAATATTTTGATAGGAAAATTTTGATTTCATCACTCCTAGTAAACTTTCTTGTTTTGTTTTTTTTCTAAGTGTTTAGAAATTTATGGACCTGTATTTTAAAATATATTTTATGCTAGCAACATGGGACTGGCAGGGATCTTTCAAGCCCTGGGTTTCATGGCCACATCTCATAATCCCATACGTGAATTGATCAAGCTCCATCTTAAATGGCCTCTGGAGCTGTTTTCTTCTTTCTCCTCCCATGGCCTCACGGGACAGCTGCTGGAGAGCTCATGCTGTCAGGTCCCTTCATCAAGCTTCTTCTGAAGCTCATTAAGTGCCAGGTTATATCCATTCCTACTCGTGTTAATAGCAAATCTTCTTCCTACTTCTTTTAACCCAATTGGTTTATTTACAGACAGAAATTACATCTCAGCTTTCATTTTATTGGGCTGCGAGTGCCTAGCTATTTTAATCTGCTCTGATAATACAGGCTCTGCTCTTCTCTGCTCACCTACAAGTCCTTCTTTGCAGATGTTCTCATCTGAATTAATCTGAACAGATACCAGGCAAAGAAAGGTTAACCTGACACATGCTATATTTAAGAAATCCATATGGCAACATAGCTCATTTTGTATTTACTTCCACATCCATAGTTATTCCTTCTTTCAGTTCTTACGCCCAATCTTAAACACTGTTTATCCACCTAATGGTTTTGAACTTGCCTGAATCAATCTTTTCTCTTTCTTAAATGTACCTCTGTAAATCCTCATAGGAAATGCCACATTTCAGTTTACTCCATTTCCCTTACTCTGAATTTCACGCAGTTTCTAGTCCAAGAACAAGTTTGTCATAAAGAATTAATCTGTTATAGAGACAAATAGACAAATACATATGAGAAAACATGTATGTATATACACATAGGAATAAAATACACCTTACACATTTAAAAATAGGTGTGTGCATATAAATATATAGATTTCTGAAAAGGACAGGTTTATAGAAAGAGAAATAAATAATAAAAATATAAACGGATGTTTCAAGGTAAAAAATTGTCATAATGTTTCTGGGTCAAACTTGGGACACAATACTATCAGAGTGGAGGGGGGACTTGTGGATTGAATTTCTCGTTATCAGTGAATGGGAACAAGTGCAAAACGTGAAATAGGGTTAATTATTCTTGGAGTTTGTCCTTAACCACTGAAATAAAAACAGTGTTTTGAGTCACGGTTCTTGCACCTATGTTTAGTCAAGACTTGCTGCAGTCCAGCATTAATGGTTTTTACAAACCCACTTTTTGCATTGTTAGGCAAATACGCTGTTAATTTGAGAAAATAATATTCAAAGCTCAATAAACATTGGTAAGTATAGCATGTTATTTAGTCACATGAATTCTTTTTAACATACTACTTTGATTCGACAGATAAAAATAATTCAGAATTAACTTGCTAGACTCAGACCCTAAATGCACGCACAGTTTCCATGGAAGTCAGCATGTTGTAGGGCAGAATTTAGTCTGTGTGTTTAATTCATCTTAATCACTATTATTAATTCATAAGTACTGTTTCCAGAAATGTATTCAGTTAGTTTTACATTAGTCAAAATCAATTGTATGTGATTTATTTTGATCACTCAAGATTACAATTTTGATGTATTTGCTCTCATCCTGTATGTCAAGCCAGGCGAAAAGGAAACTCACTGCTAAAGAAGAGTCACCTCCTACCTATTCTCTTTGGTTTTTATTTCCCTTTATCAGTAATTCTCATATTCTTTGGGGTAAACCCAGTTCTTGGGCTGGTGGGCTTTCACAGAGTGGGATGATGTAGTGAGCGATGACATGACATCGAGATGTCCAGCTAGTCCTGGAAGTCCCTGTATCCAGGATGCCATGGTGGCCGTGCTGGGCCGATGGCTGTAGGTGATATGGGTTCTCCGTTCACACTGTAACGAGACAGAGAAGAGTGGACCCGAAATCTGGGTCAGCACCATCGCTTGTCAGAAGTGGTTCAAATTCAGATCTCACTTCATCTGAACCAGCAACTTTCTGGAGACTATCTTCAAATAAAGGGTTTAGCTTCTGGACACCCAGCAATTTGTGTGCTGCAAGAAACACGATGTCCTTGTGCAGACTAGGGGCTTTGGGCAGGCCTGTGACGCTTCAGACATGAAAATTCACTTGCTACCTGATCCCAACAAGTCTTTGGTGTTTCCTGTGATTTCGGAGTGAACACACGGTGTCGAGCGCTTCTCCAAGCAGAGCTGGGAAAAAGGGCGATAACATGCCGCAAGGGAGACATCCCCCCGTCTTTGGCATGGATGTAACATTCTGCATGTCAGTTTGCCTTCTGAATTAGATTTGTAGAGTTCTCCAATTCACCGAACCCTGCCCCAGATATCCACCTTGCAGCAGCAGCTCACCCCGCAGCGCTGGCAGGCGCTTGGTTGAGAGCTGAGCGCAGGCAGGACAGCTGGATGCTGCCTGGGAGCCTGCACCAAAATTTAGTGCTTTAAGGTGCACCGGTTGCACCTGGGAACTGGAAAACAACCATAGCCAGAGACAGCTTGGCCTGGGCCTTCCCCCCAAGCTTTGGAAGGGGAGGGCTTAAATATATCTATGCCCGCTGCTTGCTTCCAGCTTGCAGGAACAGTGGCTGTAACCATGTCTTACTTCCACAGGTGGATTTCCTGGAGATTTGTGTCGGAATAAGTTGCAGAATCGGTCCCTCGATTTACAAACGTAAGTGGCGACTTCAGGTCAGCACAGTGAATGAGGGGTTTGTTCGGCTGTTTTTCTTTATCATTACGTTGAGCCCCACTCACGCCGTGTCTCCACTTCGCACTTACTCGTGCCTGTTGCCAGCTGGAAACACCACTAACAAATAACACTGGATGTTAAAGTCCATTCAAATTCCTACCATGATTATATGTCTTCTGACGACCCTCATTAGCTTCCCTGCATATCTTTGTCTTTCTCCCAGTCTTTCCAGTTAAGTATTACCATTTTGGCAAAAAACCAGCCATTTCTGTCTCTTTAACGGCATCTCCACCTAGAGACAATTCTACATGGTAGAGAGAAAAAAAATAAAAATAATAAAAAAAAGTCCTGGTCACAAAACCCCGGTCATTAAACCTAGGATCCACTCGAGAGCAAGCTCCCTCGCTTTGCATGGCGCAGGGCTGTTGTACAGTGAGCTCGGTTAAGCTGAATTCATAAAGCTTTTGTGGAATTAAAACAGCATGCTCCGTACCAAGATGCCTTCACTTCCTGTGCCTTAATGTTAAATCCTATAGTACTGTGGATCTTATAAATGATTGAGTTATTTTTAAACCACTGGATGTCTTCCAGTCACTCTATTTCACACTGGATTAATTATGTAAGAATACTGACTTGTTCGTCACTAATGTTACAACTTTTAAAAACAACATGCTGTTTAAATTCAAGCTTGGCAACTCTTGCCTGAATCCCCTCAAATTTATGGCACCACACCCATAGCATAATAAAATCTTTAGTGGTCCTTTGTCTTTTAGCTTGCCTTCTATTTTTTCTCAAGGGTGTTTTATGCTGGAAGATGCATACAAAAGTTGTCCAGATGTTATTTGTATCAGAGCAGGGATTTCAGTCCAGCTATCTGTGGTTGCAAATGTTTATTTTAATGGGTTATTGTGCAATCCTTGCTGTGTGGACCTCAGTGGCCTTATATGTATGTTCTCAGCGATGCCAGCACATTGTTTTTAGATATATTATTTTAGTCCAATAGCACTGTTACTGGTCACTGGGGGGGGGGGGGGGGGGAGCGAAAAATGTAACACCTGTAGGAGCACAGACGGTATTTTCGCCAAGCTCTGCGCGATGGCTGGGTGCGAAGCGGCGGCGGGGCCGGTGGGCGGTGGGTGGGAGCGGGATGCATTTCCATGCGCTGAGACAAAGAGCTCGGCTCGGTCACCGCAGCATGCGCTGGGAGTTTATTTTACCGTAGCTGTTGCAACAAACAGAGGGGTGGGTTTATCGTACATATTTGGGAGGCTAATAAAATCTTAAGTGATGTTTCCTTGATACTGGAGTAAATTGTTTATCTCGTAACTAAAAACACGCTATGTGTACACCAATTAGGACTGTGGATTTCAGCTCATTAAAATAAATTTAAAATGCAAGTTTCATTATGTGCTGTAAAGACTTTGAACAGTTGCTGGAGGAAAATATCTGCAGAGCTCGGAGCCTTCCATCGAGCCTGTAAGCTGAGCCAGGCGGTGTGTTGTACCGAAGGTCCGGCTGCAGGCTCTGCTCTACCTGCGTGGGTCGTGTCACGACCAAGGTCTTTCATGGAGAGGAATTTAAGGCTAAATTTGCGTGCTAAAGCTGCCCGGACTTGCATTTTCAAGAAACGTGGGCAAGCGAGATGATGGCAATTAATGCAACAAAATGACACTCATTTGCACTTGTAAAGAATCGAGCCCATTTAACCTTTCAGAGAAAACAGTTATTATTTTTTTAATGTTGTTTTATGTATTAACAGTCACATATTATTATAATGTGCTTAGTTAATATAGATAAGCTTAAGCCATTGCAAGGTAGTTTAAACACACATAATTTCCATTCTGTAGGAATTTGTGTGTAATTCACACTGCCGCGCTCAGCTTCCAAAGTTCCGAAAACGTGCCTAAAATAATTAGATTTAAAAAAATACAATTGGAATTGTTCTTTGTCTTTTTATTTTTCAGCCTTAACCCTCACATTTTGAACTTCTCAATAACAAGGACCAGGAGCTGGTTTGTAAAAGCAAAAGTCCGTGTTTTTAAGCATCATAGGATTCCTGGAGCTTGCGCTTTATTCGGATGGTACTAGTGAAATGTGTACCGTCAGTAAGGCAGACCCTGTTTGTAATTCTGCCCAGCCCCACTTGTTTTCAACACCATTCAATTACACAGGGCTTTTCCACGAGGAAATTAGTCCAAATAACTATCTTATCCTCAAATTGAAGGTATCATGTCAGTCGTGAGTGGCATCAATCCCGCCGTGGAGATAGCTTAATTGGGAACCAGTGAAAGCAGTTAACAGATGGCCTTTTATAAATCTGGGTCTGGGATGGACGCTAAATATTTGTGTTCATGAGATTATAGAGTTGGAAGAATACGCGATGTGGCCCTTCTGACGAGCCCCCACGTGCCCTGAGCATGATGTATCTCCTGCAGTCGGTCCCAGTGCATCCTCCCTCGTGCCAGTCCCCAGAACAAAAGGGCCAAATATTTAATCTTGGAGCTCCTCCATGCCAGGGAAATCCTGGGTGTAATAAAGACCAAATCCTTCCCACGGAGCCTGGGGCAATTCACTTCGACGAGATCCAGCTCTCCTTCGGCAGAGGGGTGAGGGCTGCAGACCCCGCTGCTCCAGCGATCGCTCCACCTGCGGGTCGTGGCGCTTGAAATCCTGCAGCAATGCCTGGGAAAAAACCAAATCCCCATCTCAGGTCTTGGCAGCCAGCTAGGAAATCAATTGCGTCTCATTTATGTTCTGTAGAACGTAAATGTATTTGTAAATTTGAAAGCAGCTGCTGATGCTCAGCAGTAAACCGGTTTTGTTTTACAAAACCTTTGCTGTTTGGTCTTAAACTAGCGAAGTTTTGCGTGCATCCAGCGCTCCTCTTCGCATTTCAGGGAAGATTTTGTCTAGCTGCCTCTGTGACATATGGTAACGCTTAGTGTGTGCTGTATGGCCTGGAGCCATACCACTGCAGCCTGTATGCTCTTCAGATCTCCCAGGCTAAGGGAATCGGGACGAGTCAGTATTTGAATGCAAGGGACCTCCTAGAAAATGTCAGAGTACAGAGAATTGTGCCGGTACGAGGACAAGATGTTCCTCCCTCTGGGCTGAAGCAATTCCCCACACAGGGCTAAGGTGACTGTCTGCTCTCTCGGCGTTAGCCTTTTGGATGACACGGATTATAAAATAGACCACTAATGCACCATAAAAGACCTTGCAGATCTTAGCCATGGGAAAAGAGCAAACAATCTCACTTCCCAAGGTAACCCAGAGGAAGTGGTGGTGTGGAGGACAGCACCACGAGACCTTTTCTCGTCTAGTTTTTCGAGGGAGGATGTTCCCATTACCACCGTTCTTTACAGGGTGCAGCTAACCCTGCTGAGAAATCGCTGACGTTTTTCACACAAACTGCTTCCAGCCTCCCAGGGAAGCTGAGTGAGGTCCAGCGGCATCCCCAGCGCAGCCCAGCGGGCACAGAAACCCACCCGTGTCCATGTGTCGGGGTGGGAGAGGAGGGAAGGAGCGTGACTTGCGGTAAGGGAGAGGGCTATGGGTCTGGCTTTGCAGCCTCTTCTTGGCGATGTTATTAATTCGTTCTGGGACCTTGGGAGACTCATTTAACCTCTCTCTGTCTCAGATTCAAACCTCTACAAGCAGTTATTATAACATTTGGCTGCATTATGGCATTGTTGAAAGGCTTAATTAAATTAAGTGTTCTGAGATCTTTGAATGAAAGGTGCTATCCAAGTGAGAGCCCGTTGATGATGATGACGACTCTAAATTACGAGGCCAAGTCCTTCACAAGTTTTACTCAGTCCTTGGTTAGACAAAGTTATTTTTAAACACTGTATTTGATGTAGCATTAGAAGTGTTATGGGAGTGCCATGTGTATAGACATGACATCTGACCCACAGTGGGAGTGATTTGTCAATGGAGGGTTTTAATGGTAGGAACCAACCACACTTCACTCACAAGCATGTTAAAAATGTGCTGGTCACAAACAATATATTAATTTATTTTTTTTTAAAGTTTATTTGAAAACCCTTAATTGGGAAGAATGGCTAGGACTTTTGCTTATTTCAGAAGAAATGCTGTCTCAGTTGGGAAATGAGAAGGAACTCCTCGATGAAAGTTTGCAGGCATCGTGGCCAAAAGATGCACACACGATGTCTTCTGTCTTCAAACCTGTGAGTACATCACTGGAAGGATAGCATGCAACATACATTGGGGCGTTCTCCAGTTGGTATCTTACCAACAGCAGGGAGGTAAAATTCCAAAGTCCTCTTTCAATTTTAGTTTGTATTCCTCTGCTATTTATGCAAAAACTGTGCTTTGGCGGGAGGGCTGTAGCCCTAAACTCCTCTCCTTTCTTCTACCAAGCTTCCCTTCAGCTCAGGTTTCTCTCTACCGGAATCCCTGATACACTCATCCTCAGCACTTTTTCTCATTTGACATCTTTTATTCTGAATTTGAAAGACATAACTGCTTTAATTGTGAAGCGTTATCCCCAAATATCACCTTACCAGTAACCCCAACAGACCATTTTCCCCTATCTCTGTTGCCGTCCTGAGCAAGCCATTACTACCACCAACTTGTTTTCCTTTTTCATTTTCTCCCTATTACACAAAACCTACTTTATCAAAGTCACCAGGGGGAAAAAAAAAAAAAAAAAAGTGTGTATACTTTATCAGGATATTTTAAATGGGCTAAATTTTATTTTGTGGGTATCACAGGCATAGGACCACATCTAGTTTCGGAGTCAGGGTTCGTTAAAGGTCTGCTTTACAGACTATTATATAATAAGTGGGAGTCTTTCAATAGACAGGAAGGATGGTATTTTGGTTAAAGCCTTCAGGAGCTCAGGATTCAGCTTCTAGCTCTGCATGCTTCCTGTGTGGTTTTGGGAAAGACACTTTGTGCCATAATTCCCCATCTGCAAACTAAAGATGATATTACATCCTGTTTCTCACCTTCTCCCTGCAAGCTCTGTAAAGCTGCAGAGGCTGTAAGCACTGTAGAGCAAATACTGTCACTTTTATATGCAGCGCTTTCCACAATAGCGTTTCACTCTCAGCTGAAGACTAATGACTATTGTAGCGCTAATAATAAATAGTAATTGTAATTGTACATAATACTTTTAGCCTTACTTGCACTTAAGGTTGATTCTTCCAGACTTCCTAGAAGTTTATCTTGGGACCAGCCTAAGTAAAGAATAATCATATCAAACTGTGCTAAATAAGGTGGATTTCTTTTCTCATATATTTTCTCTCTATTTACTGAAGGAGAATGAACAGTAGACTTAAGACCATCAAACTCATTTCACCTTTGTTATATTTAAACTAATTAGTCTCAGAGATGAAAAACACATTTCTCAGATTCCAGATAATCTTAAACAAAACACTTCATGCTGATTTTATTCTGCTTCTATCTGTGTAAAGATTAAACAAACCCCACAGTTGGTTTCATCTGCCAGGCTCTAAAAAAAAAAAATCATGCCACAGAAAGAGAGGGGGGAAATAAATCCAAGGCAAGGTTTCCAGTGCTATGAGTTTGCTCATCCTTAGTTTATCTTCTGCAAATGAGCATGTATAAAACAGTCCACCTACTGTTCTAGCTGCTACGATATAATGCAGTTCCACTGAATGATCCTGTTAACCTAACCTTCAATTTGCTGGGATTTGAACTCTGAATTACAGCTTACTAACATAGTTTAACAGCTGGTACAAGGGCTTCTTTTGAATTTTTAATCACATGAATTAAAGATTGCTGGAGATGCTTTTCAGACCTCCACTAGCAGTGATCCAATGTACAGAAAGAGAAGTATAGGTAGCCCCTGGAGGATTAAGAGCACAAAGGTACTATGGTTTGTGAAGCTATGCTGTGCTCTTTGCTTGCCAAATTAGGAATACTAGTGCAAATTATTCATATGAAGATAAAATTACATTATGGCTCCAAACGGACCCCGAGACATTTAGCTTGATTTTAAAATCCCTTTTTTTTTATCTTGCATTTTTATACGCAGTGTGCATCGCACAGAGAGCGGGTTTTGAAGATAAAGCTCAGTTTAGCAAAATGTTTCTTTTGTTCCGTATATAAAAGAAACACACACACACGCAAGAGAGAGAAAGAAATATATATAGACTGATTGCAACTGATATCTGGAATGCAATGAAAACAAACATGACTGTCTGTGGATGTTTCGGGGTGGATGTAATCATTTGTTGCCGTCGTACAGTGTGAGGAATGTGTGTGTTTAGATTCTGCACTCTTCGCGTCTCCCGCTATTTATTCCAAGAAGATCTTTCTTATTGAGGATATTTCTCAGGGAAGGGGAAAAAAAAAAAGAAAGGAAAAAAAAGGCAAAAATGTAGTTCAACTGGAAGCTTCTCTACTTTAACACACCAGCTGATGAGTGCTGTGAGAACTTGGGAAAACAGACCCTGCCTCCCAAGTTCACTAGCCCTGCAAGCCTGAAGATCAGCATAATAAAGTTGATGGAGTTGTTTAAACAAAGTAAGTGTGTGTGTGTGGTGGAAATAATAAAAAAAAAAAAAAATAGGGCAGCAGGAACAAGAAAGCATGTTGCTTCTTAATTATGCTGTGTTCTCTCTCTAATGGATTGGCCTCCCCACACGCTCTAAGTAAAGCAACTGGCATGTGGCATCTTCTGCAGAGAGAGGAGCAGTGGCAAGTGTACAGCTGTTCGTGCTGACACACAGGTGTTTGATTTTTGGATTCGATAGCTAGACAGATTTTTAAGGGTGTACGGGGGAATCATCTGCAGTTGTTACACAGAAAGTGAGTTGTCCAAGAATACCGGAGTTAATTATTATGTAAATCCCACTCCACAGCCAAGGCTCGGAGCTGGAATCGGAACCGCGTCTCCCCCGCTCCCTGCCAGCTCCGGGTCACTGTCTGATTTCCTTGCTCTACCCTTTCCATTAAGCTCTGCGTGTGAGCTGGCAGCGGACGGACAAGCGCGATAGCAAAGAGGCAGGAAGGTCAAGTGGTGATGAGAGGCAGCGGCAGCCGGGGCGATCGGCACCCCTCTCAGCGAACATGGGATCTCTGGCAAGACAGAGGTGGCCATGGCGAGTCACCCAAGAGGTGATGCTGAAGCTGCGGGGATGCTTTTCGCAGTCCTGGGGGAAAGCCTTAAGATCAGCAGGTGGGGAGAAAGTTCAGCGGGAGCTTTGGCAGTTTGCTGTGCTTGTAGGAACAGTGCTTGCCCCTGCGCTGTGAGCTTGTGTCTGCGTTAACAGTTCTGAGCAACGCGGTGGCTTTGGGCAGTGTGTGGTTGGAGTAGAGCGCGTTTGAGTGGAAACCAGGAATATCACCACCTCCTACCAAATTGCCTTTATGGCTAGCCAATGATTCGTCCTTTTTCTCTCGCAAACCTCTTAATGTAACTGTGCTTCATTTTCCCCATCCGGCAAGTTATTTGTTTGCATCAAATGACAAATATTTTAGAAATACAGGGCAGGGTGCTATATTTCCTGTAAATTACTAACATGTATAAGTTTTTATATTTTTAATGATCCATTTAGAGCTGTCAAATGAAGCGGAGGTGGCAAGAGTGACCAGGGGAACTTCAACATGCAGGTTGGGCTGCAGTGAACCGGCCAAATTCTCTTCCCCATTCCATCGGGGCTCGTGGGGTGGATCAGAGTGCTGCTGATGGGTCCACCCACACCCCATGGCTCAAGGGGGGAATTAAATGCTAAAACTTCCTATATGTCCATTTTTGGACACAATTTCACCTTGCAAGAAATTAAATTTTGGGTTGGTGTGCTCTAGGACCACCGGGTTTTGAACTTCTGTTGATAGCCCCACCAGGTGTCCATGCCTCTGCCTGCTGCTGCTGCGGTAGGTGCTGAGCTCTCAGGGTTGCATCGCTCTGGTGGTGGCTGAGCATCACTTTGACGGGCAGCACCAGAAGAGCAGCAGGAGCAGCATGGCCAGCGTTCAGGCTCTCCTGTAATTCAGATTTGAGTGATGAAACCGAAGAATGCGGAGCAGCTGGGAGTGGGTCTTAGAGTGCTGATAGTGGGCAAGCTGGGGAGTATCACATTTCTCTCATGGGAGTAAGCATTTTTCCTCCAAGAGTTAAGCCTTTTGTTTTGTTTGTGTATTCTGCTCTTAGTTTTGCTCCTTTCCCCGTAGCTGACAATGAGAAATAAATCAAATTCATCTCTTCTTGCTTGCAGTTTCCCAGGAAGGAGGAGAGGAGGAGCACCTCAGCCTGTTCCCCCGTGACTCCCAGCCTTGCTCACTGATCTTGAAAGTGATGTGCTCTCTTGCTGTGGCAGCCCGCCTGCCCCGTGCCCGGCCCGGCATCACTACACAGTTCCCGGGGTCTGGATATTACCATCCATCACAGCAGCTCTGGTTCCAGCGCTTGCTAAAAGTCTGAATTTCCCCGCTGCCTCAATGAACGGTTTTCATCTTGTGGTACATTATATAGCTACCGGGTGAATGGGACTGAGCGTTCCCGTTTGGCTCCGAGTGCCGTGTTCACCTGAGCTCGCTGGCAGGATGAATAGTTCACCGCAGTTCTAGTGCTAACCCCCTTTGTGAACTAGCAGTGAGCCATGTACCTTATTACAAAGGCCGACAGCTCCCTGGAAACTTAAATCCACTCTTTCCTTTCCCTACCATAGGGAGCTATAAAAGAAAAGGACTTGGTTGGTAGGCATGTAATATACAAAAAAACCTCTGTTGTGGCAAGATCCAGACTCCCCAGTAACAATGAGGATTATGCTCTCGCATCGAAAATGCAGTTACCAGTTTTGACTGCGGTACCTTATTATGGATTCCTACAGTGTACATTTATGTCAGGGGCTCAGATGTTTAACTTAAGTCAAGTGTGAGTAGAAAAGAGAGCTCAGCATCTTCTGGGTTTTTTTGTTTGGGTTTTGGGGGTTTTTTTTGTTGGATACAGAGGGAAAAGATGCAGCTTGATATGCTGTTTTGATGCTACCTTCCCCCAAATCACTTCTCAGAGAACTTTAAATAGCCTGACACTGGCACTGGGCAGGAGCTGGCAGAAGAATAGATTTTTTTTCATCTGATGGCTTGCCAAGGTTGTTTTCAAGAAGGAGAAGTAGAAGAAGAAGGGGAAAAAAAACCAAAACCAAAAACTCCTTTTGCATGCCAGTCATTCATTGCCTGCCAGTTCCCATGGTTCTCCTATGGATGGTAGCCACATAACTATTCGAAGTACAGTAAACATTGAGGAAAGTGAAAAGAAACTCATGAAGCAGAGGACAGCGAAGGGAAAGTAGCTGGATATGGGATACTTGGTAGTAAGAGTCACTTGGGGACCATTTTAGGATGTACCACCAATCCCTACCTCATTCCCAGCAGCAGCTGGACCAGTGCGCTGTAGGGAGGACCTCATTCCTGCTGAATGGGAAAACCAACAGATGATAGAGCAGCACCCATTGTGGGGGTAGTGGGGAGGCAGCAACAACTTTCTGGGGTATCAAATATGGAAAAGAAGAGTGTCTACAAGCGTCATTCAGCCGCACTTTGAAGAGTACGTGTAGTCCTTTACACGGACTGGTAGTCCCAGGGGACTTGTGCCGTCACACTGCTATCTTCTTTTCTGCTCTTTCAGCCTCTGGAGTGGAGTAAGTGGTTTTTGTTTTTTTAATTTTTATTTTTTTACTATTAATATTTGTTTGTTTCATAAGTCAAGGAAGGAACCGAAAAGAGTGGAGGTGAAGTGTTATAGTTTCACTCCCACATACCCGATGCACCGGTGTGAAATCGTTGTTATTACCTTCAGGGTACGGGAGCTGTAGGTAGAGATACTCTTTTACGAGACCACTTGTTGCAAGGGAGATATGCATTGCCTTTGCTGTACGCAACATATTTACCCTCTGTGGGACAAGGGAGGTGGTGTACCAGAGAAAACACATTTATCTTATTCAGAACAAACTTTTTAGAGGGGATGGGGGTATTATCGTTCTGTGTTTCTCTGATACAGTCAAGAACAGGAAAAGTGATCAGATGGGTCAAAAACTTCCCTCCCTGCGAGTGGTACAATCTGTTTTCCATATCAGTTCCCCTCTAATATTTTCTTTAATAAAAATCTATTTTCTTTGACAAGTTGAATGAAACCCAACAGATTTATTTGTCATTTACATTAGGAATTATACAAATATAACCATACCGGATTGGATGTGAGGATAGCTTTTTGCTGACTCTGAAATAGCGTATCCTGATTAAAAGATAATGTGAAGACTCAGTGCCCCTGCAGTTCAGGGATGGTTCATTTCTCTCTTGAGCTCCTTGTGCCTGAGGTTGGTACCTAAGACAGACACCTGGCTCCTTGCCATCACCATACCTGTTCCTTTTCCGCTTGCTCTCCCTAGTGCCATGTGAAGACAGGGTCTGCCCTGCATTCCTGTGCATGACAGGTTGTCCCCTGTTTTTGCACTCTTGTGTAAAATGGAAATTCAAAAAGGAGTTATTTATTGTATCAAATTAGGTCCTTATGTATTTGTTTAGGAAAAAAAAAATCAACAAAACCAAACAAGCCTGAAGGAAGAGAAAGGTGCACTTGAGGAGTGTGAAGATGAGCAATAGGAGCTTTTAGGTGGCTGGAGGGACTGACTTTTGTGAAGATTAGAGGAACTGAAAGCTATAGTGAAACATGATACTTCCCCATGGCCACAGAAAGTCTTCGTACTTGAGCAGAGCAGCTTTACAAGCAGTGTGTAAAAGATGGTGATAAGCATCTGCACGTATCTGAGGACCGTTGTACTGTGAGGATCGTGGTGTGCCCCAGGAAGATGAGACCCTTGGTGCTGAGCGATATTAGTCTGTGCGGTCAGAAGGTGGGTGCTGGGATGGCTGAGGGTCCACTCGGGTTTGCTCGGCACGTGCTCTGTGTTTGTGTAAACAGGAGAAGAGGGTCCCAGGGAGAACACGATTGTCTCACCAGCTCCCTCACCAGCTTCCAGACCCCTCTCTCGTGCAGCTGCAGCCATGATTCATCTCTGTTCCCATGCTCTTCTCGCCAGTGAGAGCACAGCAGGCACCTGGTGTGCTAAATAATCCTGAAGCAGTAGGCTTGGAGATCATTAACTCTTCAGTCCCCATATTAGTGTATTTTGCAAAGCACATGCCTAGGAGTGGGATGGGATCCCACAGGAAAGCGGTGTAAAGGAGGAGCATAATCTTGCAGATCTAACGTACGGGGTAGCCTATTTCAGAGAAATGGAAGAAAAAGAAAAAAAAAAAGAACAGTCTTAAAATGTGTATGGGTCTTCTCAGCACACCTGCAAGTAATATTGGAGAGGGCAGATGTGAGATAGAGATATGAAAGGGTGGAAGCTTCTCAGTGCCCATCTCAGCTGTAGGAAGGTGAGGAGCACTGCAGTCTCAGGGGAATGTCTGAGGGAGGTCAGGCTGAACGCTGATAAGCAAAAGGAGGATGAGGGCTCCCTTTGAATCACTAAAACTGGAGATTAGTGCCAGCCCGGTTGCTCCTCTGGTGGTTTCCAGTGCTGCACATCAAAAGGCTGGTATGGGGAGTGACCCACCGAGGAGGCAAGGAGCCCTGTCCACGGTGCACACCTTAACATCCCTGCAACCATTCCCTCCATCACAAGGTTTCCAATGGTTTAAGAGGCTCCTGCCCCTTTTTGCACTCATTTCAAGGAGTGACATGGCCTTGTACCACTAAAAAGAATGTACACAAGGGGAAGGAGAGTTGGAAATGGCTCTCTTTTGGACCTTTCTCTGACCCTTTATGCTCCAGCAAATGAGGGAGTGGGAGGAACACACTTGGTGTGAGTGTGTCCCCCTGTGACCCCATGCTCGTGCAGCAGGTTGTGCACCAGCCCCACGACATGGAGCTTCCTTCACTCCCCTGGTCATGCCCAGGGGAATTTGAAGCAGGGAGTACAGCTGAAGAAAATTTCCTACCCGACAAAAGTAAATGCTGCACACGTCTAAGGGGACAGGCCTAGTGCCTACAATACACATTAAGAAAAAAATAAATTGTACATGCTGAGAAAAGAGATGTCTGGTCATCTGGAACCAAATTCTGACTTTGTTCCTGAGTTGATGAATAATTCAGAGGGCCAAACTGATACCCAAGCAGCCGCGTGTGGGTGTAGACCTCTCCCTCTGCGATGCACCTACTGCGGATAAGTCATTGCACTGGATGACCAGTGCAATTCCAGGGACACAAAGTGCTGGAGCCAAGACAGGATATCTGTTTAAATAAATAAATAAATTTAAAAAAAATTTAAAAAAAAAAAAAAAGATCAGTTCGAGAAAGGTTATTTAAAGCTTAGAAGAATTTGGCAGAGTATCTATTGCTGTCATCCACTTCTTCCTTCCTTGGTCCTAGTTTTCTGCCATGTTAATGCAGGAGAGGTGGCCTTGTCAAGCTTTCTAAAGACAGCATACTGAAAAGGTCAGAGTAGTACAGTATGACAGAGCATGTAAGTCATTATCATTCTAATATTGCCTTTGTAATGAGAACGAGAGCAGAGCAAATTATTGTGAAATATGCTGTAAAACTTGGGAAAACATCATAGTTATATTGCTGCCTAAGTTCTCATTGCTAGCTTTAATGACGAGTGGATTGTACGTGTGTCTTCATAAATGTGCTCTGTAGCTTGGAGGAGGCTGAAATAAAAAGATTTGTGGCAATTTCCATGGTAACTATTCATTTTCCCCCCCAACCACATAAGGAAAACTCACATTACTGCAAGGCTGGGAGAAACTGAAGCTAACTAAAGAGCTTAGGGATTTTGTTTGATTTTTTTTTGCTTGTTTGTTTTGTCTGTTTGTTTGTTTTAATTTAAGGTCTGTCAAAACTTTGGCGCTAATTCCTGCCATCTGAGTAACTTGAAACTGAGGGTAAGGTATTTTTATTGTATCTAGATCCATTTCACTCATAAAAGTCCCATACAGTAGAAGTTCATTGCTAGCAATGCCAGGCTATTTGCCTGGACTATTTGCTAAAGATGTTGCTTTTGCAAAGATTTGAATGACTGATCAGGAAGGAATAACTTACAATCCCTTACAGGTCCCAGAGGATAAAATAGTAAAAAAAAAAAAAAAGAAAAAAAAAAAAAGAAAAAAAAAAAAAAATTGATGTTCCCAGTTTGGAGCACCAGCTGGTAGAAGAACATATAGAAAAATAATGACCAGGTCAGAGAAGCACCTTTCACGCAGAGGTAAGTAAGTCCCAATTAATTTTGCAAGTGATCGCTGTGCCGAAGTAAGTCCTTTGGATCAACTCTCCACCCCTGCAGTGAACAGCTAGACCGGAGGGTTCACAATGACTTGTGGTAACTAACAGAGACACAAATGTGTTTATGTCCTACTGCTGTGTACTGTTTAATGTTGCTTCATGTTACTCTTCTATATTCTCATTAATATATGCATTTTATCTTACTTTGACAAACTGCAACCTTTTACATACTCAGAGATTTAAATAAAGTAAATTATGGGTTGATTTATGTAACCCATTGAAAACTCCACTTGAATGGGTTTACAAGCTGGCTTTTGTCAGTTTGGCTTTCTTTGATATCCGAGATTGCAAATTAAAATAAGAAATGAAATGAAAGTTATACCAAATGTGCAATATGTCATTTATACCAAGGAAGCTGGCATTTCAGACGACTGAACTGTATGCAATTTAGGGCTTTGATCTTCAGGTGGAAGAAGCTGCAGGCAGAAAGCACGCATGGGTTTTCCCACAACAAGCTGTGATCATAGGAAACCACCTGTGATATCTTCTGGCTCAGATAACTTGGAGAGACAGAGGGAAATAGGCTCCTTGCCAGGGCACGAGTATGATCCAGGTCAGGTAATAATGCTACCATGGCACTATTGCTCATGGAGCTTTGTGTCTTTGGGATGCGTTGTGTTTGGTTTTGGGAGTCTTTAGTAGACCCTGTGGAGCCTAGGAACACTCCACACATGTATAGGCATACAAGGGGGGCTGTCCTGAGTTGGACTAAAGGTCTGTGGTGGGTTGGACTGAAGGTCCCTCAATGTCACTGCAGTCTCTGGCAGTGTCCCCAAAATCAGAACACAGGACATCTCCTTGGATTTCTTTTGAAACAATTTTTATGGAAAATAGTAATTCAAGATGGATTTTGAACTTAGGTTAGGATCATCTGGGGTTTTGTTTCAGGCTCATCTGTAGCGAATGTGAGAAAAAGTACGTCTTCATGGTTAATTTCTTTAGCTTATGCGACAACATGTAATGGGTCTGTTAAAATGTTTAAAAGATGGCAGATACATAAGTGTTAGTGACTCCTTATCTGTTGAATGATCTGCTCGATGGCAAGCACTTGCTTCACATGAGAGGGCTGGAGTCTCGCAGGACACCAGAAACCCCTTGATCTCAAGGTTTTGGTCCGTTTGGTTTTGGCAGAGTTTGCAAAGGAATAGAGACAGTGAGAGAGTCTGTGGCCTCCTTGGCTTTTGGAGAGGAGGCTGGGGGTTCTGAGAAACCCGCCCTCACTCTCCACCTCACCTTGGCAGGCAGCTGACCTCCTCCAGAAAGTCTTTATTCAAAGAACATGAAGTACAGGACTTTTTTCATACCCAGGTCATGGTCTTAAGAGGAAAATTTTGAACTGAAGAATCTGCCATACCAGATAATTATCTCACCTTGTATAAATTTGACTAAATAAGTTCCCAGTACTTGAAAATATCGGGCTAGAGGTACATCAAGTGTCCAATGGGAAGTGTGTGGTGGTGAAAGAGTTAACTGTAGCATCATTGGTTTTCTGAGAAAGCAGTGGGGGAAAGAAATCTGGACCCAAATTCCAAATTCTGGTTCCAGCTAAGCTTCACAGGGTGAGTTTGAATATTCTCTTTAGAAGGCAAAAACAATACGGTGCCCCAATTATTCTTTTATTTTGCAAAATGTCAAACTGCATGTGATCCATTTAGTTTCTACAAGTGTTCCAAATGGGAGAGCTGTCTAGATGTTCCTTTAATTGAGCAATACCCTGCATAGCAAATATAGATTCAAATGTCCCTAAAAAAGCTGCTGTAGGCCTAATACACACACGCAGAGCTTCAGTGTGAAACCTGCTCTAAACCAATTTTTGAAGTTAAAACTCTATTTAACCTGTAGTCGTAACTCCTTATGGAACTCTCCTCGTCTATTTTACCTTCAATCTGGCTTATGAAAATGGTGGCTTTTTTTTCTTTTTTTTTTTAAAGTTGTCTATAAGATCTTCATGTCATGATGGATCTGTGCTACACGTTCACCTCCCAGAGCCGAGAAAAGGTCACTGGCAGTTCACTCGCTCCTTAAAATTTGAGAGACTGAGTTGCTCTTTAGTATTAAAGTTACATATAGAAGCTGTGAGACGTAAAAACAATATTATGCCAGCTTGTCAGAAATTTGCCAAGCAGCTGTCCCTCAGGTTTCTCGTGTATGTGTATATGCATATATATATATATATATATATGGTGTTTTCCAAACTATAAAAGGTCTGAAATACAACTAAAACTTCTAATGGCAATTTAGTCACCAAACAGAAAACACGGTTAAAAGAGTGAAAACCTTGGCGTGGGTTTTTTTTTTTCTCTTTTTTCCTCTTTTTTTTTCCTTCTCATTGGCAAGAATGCGGACTTTGTTTGTCATCTTGTGGGCCCACCTATAACAGTCAAAAGGTGAAATGCCTGAATATTAAGCCATAATCCATCATTGTACACACACTAATTACTTTCTGTCCTCCCCTTCTCTTGTCACCGTGGTCCAAAGCAGGTTTTCTGAGACTGAGTACATTCATCTGAGCTGTTAGCTGCTACGCTCCACCGCATCCTTGTATGATCTGCCTAGTCTCAGTCCCCCAGAGGAAATTTGTGCATGCATACTGTATGTGAACTTTAGATAAATAAATAAACACGAGAAACAGCTTCCAGATAATTGAAAGCGAGTGAAGGAGGGAGCAAAAAGAAAACAATTTCTCAGGGGAGAAGCAGGCTGAGGTGGCAGGTATGATTAAAATCCATATGATTTATGAGTAGGTGCATTACTAACATGACAACCCCTTAGTGTTTGTTTGGTTTTTTGCATTTGACAATAAAGTTTCTTTTTTCACCCACTTTTTTTTTCTTCTTCTTCTTCTTTTTCCCCCTCCTTTCTCCTTTCTTCCTCTCTTTTTCCCCCTCCTCGTCTCCTTGCTGCAGGTTTTTGCTCAGGAGTTAGCCACTCAGGAATTCCTAGTGCCTGACTGAGCAGTAATTTAGCAAGCTCTCTTGTGCTCTTTTCCTGTCAGCATTAACATGTCAATTCATTTTAATAGTCTGGGCATGCGCAGAGGGGATGCATTTTCTCAGTAGGTATCCCAGGAGCCCACCCCGTGGTGCAGAAATGTGTTATAGCTTGTCTCAGGCCACAGAGACTTCAGCAGGTTTATTTTCATTATGGCCAAGTGTATTTGTTAAGACAAAGCATGAACAAGGAAAAAGAATATATAAAACGAGACTTTAAAATATTAAATGCGACCTACGTGTCTGATTGGTAATTTATGACCTATGCACAGAATAGGTTATAAAGGCTTTCTTTGCATGATATTATTACGTGGCATGGTTTCAAAAAAAATGTGTGCTGTCACTTCCTCTGTTTTTTTGGAAATTAAATGATATCATGCCACATTGGGAATTATCTGTAATCATGATTAATAGTTGAATTGGCTTTTATATTAAACCAGAATTTACTTGCCATCTTTCTTATTAAAGAGCTTTCAGATAGATTTGTATCTAATGTTTTGCCTCAAGTATAAAAAAACCCAAGGACTGTGCAGTCCAAGAGCCAACCCTTTGATTACAATATTATCTTTCTATCTTAAAAAAAAACCAAAAAACAAACAACTTGAATTGTTATATACTTTAAAACTTATGAGTAGAAATTGTAGATTGCTGAGAAGAGAGAAATAAAAAATTAGAAAGCTACCTCTTGGCATCTTAAATGACATCTTTCCAGATGCAACCTAAATTAAGTCAAGGTATTTTGGTTGTACGGTACCTTAGCGTAATTAAATATTTAAGCACGCTGAGCTGTCGTATCAACATTCGTATGGTACAAATATTTTTCAGCCCAGCTGGACTCAGCTACATTATCTAAGTGACCTGAAAAAGGTAAGATCGTAGTTTATTTTTAAAGGATTCTCTTCACCTAAGGAAAATAGACTTTTGTGGTAGGTTCTGCCTTTCCTACGCTCCGGGGGTGCCGCTCTCTGTAGGCACACGGAAGCTGCAACGTCCTCGAGCTGTGTGGGAATGTGCTTGTGCTGGGGCACAACTGCAGTCGAGTAGGTGGAGAATTATGTCAGGAATCTGAAGTCTGGCCTGGGGATTCCCTCTCCTTTCGCCGTAAAAGGAACAAACTTATTTCCTCAGAAAAGAAATCCACAAAATACCTTTTTAAGGAACGGTCTCCGCTCGATGCTGGTCAGCAGCGCATTTCCCAAAAGTAGCTGGCACGAGACCCGGCGTGACAAAACATTATGGCACAGCGCTATAGAAAAACATAACAAAACCAGGCTTTGAAGCTGAGTTATGTATGTCCGCTGGTCAGACAGTTGCTCTTTATAGCCTGAA
The DNA here is from genome assembly GCF_011004875.1 of Balearica regulorum gibbericeps. NCBI lineage: Eukaryota > Metazoa > Chordata > Aves > Gruiformes > Gruidae > Balearica > Balearica regulorum. Next base: position 39,398,800 of record NC_046189.1, read on the forward strand.
GAAGCCAGCACAGCGACAGAGGAAATACCGAGTCTAAAGGAGCGCTGCAGCTACCGAGCAACAGCACATCTGTTAAAAGTGCGAGCGGTGACGTGGTTCGTGCTCAACGTCTGGAGGATAATACAGGAAACCTAAAATTGGTTTCTGGTGAGCCATTCTTATGGCAGCAAAAACATAGTTCAAATAAAGTAAACTCTGAGACTGTGCCGACCACCGTGAGAAAAAATGATATCGGTAAGGAAGTGTCAAAAGTTATCTGCTCGGTGAGAAGCTACAACTTTGTCAGAGGCACGATAAAAATGTCCTGGATAGTTGTGTACGTGTGTCACCAAACCACCTGTGGCCACAGTCCACGGCCACTTACGGGGAGTTTCCAACCCATCCATACTAGCTTTCTGAGTCCCTGTCCTTAAGAGCCCTGCACAAAAAAAAGGTGATGTGGATAGCTTTAGTGAAGATATTTTACTTTTCAGGGTAAAATATAGGTAGGCCAAGAGAAGATCAGCCTAAGGTGTCTGTTGGTTTATATTTAGTGTCACATTAAAACTATCTGAGCACATTCCCAGGTGTGTTTTCTAGGAGGTGATGCGCACAAAGTGAGGTTGTCTACCTATGTGCGCAGTTATATGATCCAGTAATTGAACTCATTGGCCAAATTTTGCTCAAATTTGACCCACGGTCAGCAAACACAACCAGTTTCAGTAAATAATAAATTAGGTAGAGAAGAGAGATTTGAATTACCATCCTCACACACCAGCACCGAGAGCTTCTTCTTAGGTGCCTGAGAGTCCATTTCTGGAAGCAGGAGGAAAGAGAAAGAGGTGTTAGAAATTGCCCAACAGTAACAAAAATCTTTAATTGAAGTGTCTGTGTGGCTTCTCTTAAGTCTAATAAGCTTTGAACCAAACTTCGCTCCGTGTGGGAGTTTTCTACTAATCGCAGTCCAGGGAAGGAAGCATAGCCAGCTCTAGATAAGCGTGATAAGCAGAGGATTAGGTTTGAGAGCTAATTCCCACGTAACTGTCTTTTCCCACAGAGGCTAAGGGTTCACGCGAGGAGGTGCATCCGTCTGTGCCAGACTTTGCGAACACACGCTCTCATCCTCCAAGTTTTACTGCCAAGTTGCTCTACCTTAAATCACTCGCGAGTAGGGTTTGAACAGTAATTCACGGTGGATTCTGGCAAAACCGGGAATAAAGATGTAAAAAGAGTAATGGTTTGGTTCCTGAGAGAAAAGGCAGGGAAAAGGGGGTGGGGGGGGGCACTTTACAGCCACATGACAGTTTCACCATGTGGGAAAAATGTCTTCCGAACTCTAAATAGCAAATTGCAAAATCCTCGAGCATTTCAGGAAGATCAGTCATAGCGAAAAGCAACGCAGGAGGCGGGGAAGGAAAGGCTGAGGCTTTAGGAGTAAAAGAGGCAAAGCAGGGGAGCTGCTCAAGGGAAGGGGTACGCAGGCGTGAACCCCCAAATTTCCTGATCAGCAATAAGAGGGTAAAAGCTGCAAGGGAATCTCCCAGCCCATGTGAGCAGGGGACCCCAACATCGTTTCCCATCCACCACACAGCCAAGTGAGGAGTAAAATAATTGCTTAGGATAGGAGGCACAATAAGACATGACATACAAGCACGTCTTTCGTAGAATTTGTAAGCCATAAAAAGTATTTTAATAACATCTGGTGCAGGGGCGTATTGAAGCTTAATTAATTAATCCTCGCAAAGGACTCAGAAATTCTGGGATCAAAGGTGTTGCAGAAGTGCAAAATGCCATTATTATACCTATAAACGTGCGCTTGTTAACTTAAACGCTGTTTATTTATTGCCGCTATATACTTGTATAGCAGTATATATCAAGTATATTACGAACATTTTAAAAGTACATTTTTTCATGACATAAAGCTGTCCCCGTCTCGGTCCCCTCGCGCAGGCAGGCGGCTGCGGTGCAGCGGTGGTTAGCAGGTGCTGCTGATAACCCATCTCAGAAAGACGTAATTGACTCCGATAACGCCTCTGGTTTTTTGGTTGGATTTTTTTGTGTGTCTGTGTGTGCGTGCATCTGTGGTGTTTCCCACTCTGTAATATTTATATAGATGCTGCTACACAAGAAGCAGAGATTATTCGCAGCGGCCTGTAGCCATGACTGAAGCCTAAAAAATTAACTTCAGGGTTTGTTTCAGCTTGGTATGTGGTTGCAGTTTTCTGTTTCCTCTCTCTTCCTCCCTGTTCTAACAACTGTCCTCCACAATAAAAAAATATGAAGTTTAGGTGGGTCTATTCCGTGCATATTTTGACTAGATTAATTGAACCGAGGTACCCAGTGTGCCTGGAGAATTTTGGGGATTTGTTTGTTTGCTTGTTCCTTGCTTCGTAGCCATGTATAAATAATAGAAATCAGAAGCAATGCTGTGTTCCCACTAATTCAAAATTTAGCATCGGAGGTTGTTTACAAATCAGAGGCGCAAAACACATGCATCTGCAGCAGTCAGTTAGAATGCAGAGTCTTTTTTTTCTCCCGTATTGGAGTATATATTAAAATTATTCTTTCCCTAAGATTTATTTCAGCTTTTGTGAAACGTTTGGCTTTACGGCTTCCCATAGTTATACGGAATCTTTTTCTGACTTAGAGTGGAAAAAAAGTTTAGAAATGCACTGTCTGTGATTCATGGCACATTTGTACATTCTGTGCACATGACAATACCATCTTTGTAGATCTTTTGAAATATAGATGAAATATGAGTTTTCTTTCAAGGTATAAAATGTCATTAAGGGCTCAGGTGGTTAAAATCAACATGAAAAATACATGCTGCATTTTCCTTCCTTAAATGCAATAATGTAATCAGATTTCAAGTCATCTTACCTACCTCACTTACAGCTTTATGGAGATTAATTAGTTTTTAGCCCCCAGTCACATGATCTTTTCTGACTGCCATTTAGCTACATTTGCTATCTGACTTGAACCTGTAAGCTGTCTCCAGCCCCAGAGGACAGATTAAATTTTAGTATTGGTTGCCTTCTTCCTTTGATTTAAAGGTAGATAGTTATAGCCATAGCTCAATTATTCTTTGTTGTTAATTAGCCATGTGTTGTAATCATTTCTTTGGAAAAAGGCACGTGTTTGAAGGAGGAGGAGAAGAAAAACGGCTCGAAAGTGGGTGACAACTTCTTTCATGCGGCTGAGCTAAAAAAAGGATTTTCCCGTTCAGGTGCAGAGCTGTAAAACTGCTTTTAATTCACATCTCTATCACCTCTTGCTGCTTTGGTACGCCTGGCTTTTATGCACTGCTAATCGATGAGGCTACCTTCTCACTTCAGTAAAACAAGCTGATCAGAAAGGAGGAGAGGAAATATTTCACCTTCTCTTCCTCAAGCAGGAGAGGTGCCAGTCTGCGTATGTCCATGCATCGGCGACTTGGCTTTTGTTTTCTAAATTTTCTCCTTAAATTAACTTAAACACTTATTCTATAATGTGATTTTATGTAAAGGGAATGTTTTATTCCTTGTTGAGAATGATTTCCAAGGCCATTTAATATCTAAATACATTCCCTTCTCCTCTCCTAAGTGTACTAGATACGATAAATGTACGTTGGATAAAAGAGTGTGTAGACAAAATCCTGCCTTAATTCTGGGTATCCTGTTTACTTCAGTGAAATCCTTCTTTCTCAAGTAAGAAGAGCACATTTTGGCCCACACTGTGAAAAGACAAGAAACAGATAAGCTCCAGGGGAAAAATAGAGGGATTTTTTTTTTTTTTTTCTATTTGTGATTAAAAATAAAGAAGTAAATAATAAAGGGATTTGACTAGTATTGTTGATTAGGATGGTGTATAACTGGGCTCCTCTGCAGCATATAACAAAAGATCAAAGGGATCTCTGCTTCACATAACTAAACCAATTCTTGGAAAGACAGCACGGGCTGCGTGGTTTTTCCTTAGGTGAGAGCTGGGAGTGAGTTAAGATAATGAAAGTGTTATCTATTACACGTTGTGAAAGCTTCGGAGCCAAAACCATTGAAGCCTTTATACGGACATTACGCGTGGCTGCCTATTTGCCATTTGTTTCCTAAATTTTCTCTAATTTGCTCCGCAGCAAACATTCACCTTGGTTAAATAGGACTCCGCTCAGCAATATTCAGCAGAACCGCGGCGTTTCCTGGCTCCGGCCATGAAGGCTCCGCAGGATTTTCACTGCTCAGGTGTTGCAAAGCCTAATCCTTATTCAGGAACCAAAATGATCCACTTTCCTTGCCTGCGGTGCTTGGATCCCTGCCTTTGGCAGTAGCCCCAGACTCCTGCAGAAGATGAAGACATCCCTCCATGCCTATAGATGGAAAGGCGCCAACATGGATGCCATCAGAAGGACGCAGCTGAGCATATGCTGAGAAAATTGTGGCATCCATACTGTACATGGGGAAGGGCTGACTGAACACACCAGTTTGTTGAAGCTTATGGCCCTGAAAAGGAAACATAGGTTTCCTGTAAATGTCATTCAGGGATATGCTAACTGTTATTTCCTGGCGCTGGATCATGATGCTTTCAACACATTCTGTTCATCTACCTCTGCTGCCTGCCTGCCTGGCTGTGCACAGCGATAGCTCTCCTGTCTTCTCACCTTTCCCTCCTCCCCGCGCAAGGCTAAGGTAAGAAAGACTCAGGCAAAGTGAAAAAAAAATGGCTTGGGGATGGAGCACCAAGGGAAAAAAAAAAATTCAAAAGGGATGGTTCGGTATTGCGTGCCTTCCCGTAGCTGCCACCGTTGCAGGACAAGCGCGTAACCTGTGTGTTTGGGCTCCATTACTTTGACTCCGTTATGAGTGCACTGGTCCCCCGGTGCCGTTCTGCCATGGTATTTCATTTCCACAGATTGCTTTCAGCCTTAGTGCCTACACTATGGCTGCTCCGCTATAGTCTCTTAAAAGGTTTCCCTAAGTACCTTCTGCAATATGGGTTGTCTCTTTGGCTGTCCGCATTCCTCATCTCCCTCCCTTCCTCCATCCTTCAGGTACTGTGTTTTGGAGGGGAAGTGTCAGCAAGCGGGATGGTGCGTTGAGAAGGGAGCGGAGCCGAGCATCGCTGCCGTATCTCTGCAGGAGCGACTGCGGCTCAGCATCACGCCGTCCATCTTCGGTTGGTACCTGGGCCTCGCTGCACCATCCCTCCAGTGCAAAGCAATTAAAGGAAAAGAGGTAAACGCTTACAAACGCATCAGTTTAGGCCGCTGAGGGCATTATTCCAAGCCAGGAGCATAGACCTTGAGCTTTTGTTCTGGTGATAAAGGGGATATGTTATCTCTATTCCAGCTCTGAGCTGTATAATGCGCCGATGAAAAGCAAGTTTCTCTGCCTAGTGAATAAGGATCATTGTTTTGGGGATAATGAGGCTCCACTCCCTTTTGGCTCTCTCTGAAAGACCACAGCACTGGCGAAGAAACAGTGCCGCGGGTCCGCCAAGTGTCTGCTGAATGCGGTGGTGACAGGCGCGATTTTCACAGTTATCATTAAATGGCATGTGAGTGGTTTTGTGCGCCATGTTATACTGTATCAGCCCACGATAAACAAGCAACTGGCTACAGGACTGCAACCTCCTACCATCTACCCTTTGCCATAATGCTGTTGCGTTTGCTTGATTAGATTTTTTTTTTTTTCCTCCCTCCCTGCACAAGTCAAGGAAAGAAAGAAATTAAAACTGGTACATTATACATACAAATAAAAACAGAGAAAAAAAAATAGATTACAGTTGAGTATCAGTATGCCAATTTATTTTGCACAATTAGGATAAGTAAGTAAGGCTTTTATTAACAGGATAAGGAAGTCATGATAGCACAAAACTAAGCAGATGCTCAAATCACATCAGGACAGTCTGGAAAACTCTGGTGAAAACTCCAGGTGAAATACAGTGAAGTTGTAGTGTCTCTGAAATTTGGCGTCTATTTTTACCTGCCTAAGCATAAATCTAAGTACTTTTATTTAGTGCTATCTGTATTTGGGAAGCTCAGAACTAATTGCTGACATGTCACATTCAGTAAGAATAAGGAACCAATAAAAGTCTTTTTATCATGATTACTTTCAAGAGATATTTTCATGAGGAGAAAAAAAAAAAAAAAAAGTGGGTTTCACAAGAGAAAACCGCTCAGATTTGAAATAGAAAGTGTGACCTGAAGTACTGCAGTAAGACCCCCGTGGTGCTGGGCAGGAGATGGCGAGCAAGGTGAACACCTCATTTTGGATGGCGCTTCTCTGGACCAGTCAAACAGAGAAAATACTAGAAATGCCTGAAAAAGATGCAAAGAAAGAAATAGAAGGACTGATTTCTGCAGGGAGCATAAGCCCAGGAAATGCCAGGGGTTTGTTGGGGTCCGGTGGCCCACGGAGGCTCATCAGTGGCCATTCCCAGGGGGCCAGAACCCACCAGGCACAAACCACACTAGGTGTATTCCCTGACTCACCGTGGAGCTTGGGGTGACCCGTTTCGGGTCACCTTATCCATCCTCCTATTTCTCCTCTGGGGCTAGCTGCTCAGCATTTTTTGCAAGTCGGGCCTCTTTCTCCCATTGTCAGGAATACAAACAAATAGCAACAAATAAGTGAAAAGCCAAAGAAAGCAAGATTTAAACCAAATGGGTCTACTTTACAACTGGCTCCGAGTGTGACCGCGTTCACTTGGAGCAGAACCGTCACTGAGGCAAACGGCAATGCTTAATGCAAGGAGCCAAAAGATCCGTTGCTGTAAGGATGCCTCTGCCAGTCATTTCTCGATGCAGAAAAAAGCACAATATTCCCTGCGTCACCCGCTAGTAATGATGGCTCATGTAGGATGCATTATTTGATACCTGTTATTTACTAACGTAGTTGAACTAAAGACCTAGGCACTACTGAACCCAGTTCACGAATATTTATTGCAGAAAATCCAATGTATAATATAGTGTCAGCCTTGTACCAAAGCAGGAGACAGTAGTATTTATGATTATTAGTACAATATTGAATCATCCTGAACCAATTACTGGTCCAATTACTGTGTCATTATTATCTTCTGAATAGGGCTTGATTTGTCTGTGATAAATATGATGCAATTAAACTACCTTTTTACATAATAAAACACTGCAGGTGTTTATTCTTAAGGGTTTACGGATACCAACAACCAATAGATTTAATTAAAAAAATCCTTGAAATAAATGTGAATTTCATTAAATTGTTCTAGCACTGGTGAATATTTTAAGACTATCTACCAAAAGATTCTCTCTCTATAATCTGTCTTAAAAGCTATGCTAAGTGCACACACAAAAAAATGACTTCAGCTTTTTAACGTTTCAATAATTAATAACATTTCTTTAAAGAATGTGTAATTGGTCTGTAATAGTATAACTTAAGAAACAAAAAAGTTATGTGGGTCAAATTGATGTTGCTGTCGTATCAACGTGAGGGATAAATGTATGCTGGCTTAATGAAAAATCTTATTAAATTCAGATTTTTTGCTCAATAATTTTAAATTTAATCTTACATTTTTTTGCACTACAGCCATAAACATAATATTGACTTACCTCCAGTTTGGTACTAGCAATAGATACAGAACTACAGTGTGCTGGCACTAGGTTATAAAAAGAAAAGATCGTTAATGTGAAACCCTACCTGGAGTTATTTTGTCTCTCAATACTGTGGATGAATAGCTATAGCTTTAGCTATAAACCAGCCTAGGTCAATACAGTATAAACGTGTATGAAACCAATTCCGGGGCCGTTTTACACTGGTTTTCAGAAAGGCAAATTCCCTTCCCCAGCTTTGCTGCTTTGCCTGCCCTGTTGTGCGGGGTTCAAACGGAAGGTGATGCGGGTATTGCTTTCCTCCATCCTTCCTCCCCCGGCTGTAGTCAGTGCTCTGCCATCAACGCAGAGTGTATGTTGTATATGTTGGATTTGTCTTTTTTTTTTTTTTTTCTACATGGATTGCAGTAGCGTACAGCATCAGGAGAAATAGCAGGGCTTCTGGAAGCCAGATGTTTGGTGATGGAAGTTTTTCTTGAGTTGGGGCAGAGAAGTCTCAAGGTTTCTTTTAACAACACATCCAGCTAAATCCAGGACAGGAACTCATAATCCGGTTTCACAAATGCAGATAGGGAAGGACGAAGCAGAGTTGAGCAGGAGCTCCAGAGGCAAGGTGATGCTGACCCCCGCCAAACTGGGCTCATGGACCCGCGGCTCCGCAGCCGTGAAGCTCCCAGGGCTCCAGGCTCACCTACTGCTCCAAAATAACGCCTGCATTTCCAGAGGATTTATTTTTATATCTGAATTGCAGTCAATCATTATCAGTTAGATACTTTACGCACACTTTCAGCTATCGGTATTCTTTCAACCGAATGCACTATAAGGAGTAACTGTGCGATGCTTTAGGCCACAGGATCTTTCTTGACTGCCTAAAACTTAACAAGAGTGCTTATGGCTGTGTTGAAGAGCACTTCCCCACAGCTCCCGTCGCTCAGCGGCAGGGCAGGACGCGCACCCCGGCTGCCCACCCCGCACCCGTGGGACGTGCCTCTGTGCCTCTGCACCGCAGCTTCGCCCGTTCCCTCCCATCCATCTTCCCTACAGCACGTGGCAGGCCGAATGATAAAATAAAGCTTTCGCAAAAGGTTTATTAAGCAAGATGTAAGGTCAGGCTTTTAGTTGCAAGGCTGGAAACGAAAGGTTACAAACAAAAGAAATATAAACACAATCCCAGTCTAAGCTTAAACAACTGGATTCCTTTTCAGTTGCTGAGTCCGGTTTCTCAGATCCTGAAGACATGCTGCAGCTGTCGGGATTTGAAGCATCCTAACTTCTTCTCTAAATCCTGATCCTACGGTCAGGCACAGGAGCTGGCAGCTTGGCTTCCCTCCTCCTCCTTCTCTGGCCGTAGCTCTAGGGGCACGTTCACACGCTTTTGGTCTGTGACAAGACCTGTTTTTATCTGAAGCAACCCTGCTGTAGACACAGCACGTAGGCAGTCTGTCTTTCTCCCTCCTCCTCCTCACCGCCTTGGTTTGCTTTGCTGCTTTTCCCCAGCACCAGAGCGGATCTGGGTGCTCCCATCTTGGCTTTGAGATGCTGATAAAGGTGCTGGGGGGGTGTTCGTACCTGGTGCAATCCCACTTCTATTCCTCATTCCCTTCTCAGAAGTTGCCCACTGACTGTCCTCATCCATTCTTGGTCCCTAACATCCAGGTAAGGAGTAACTCCTACAGCATTACTCTTGTTTGCTGTGTAGGACCTGACCAGATTTACTAACACCATGCATGAAGCAGTGCTCTGCCATCCCCCTGAGGGTTTTTGGTGCCAGAACCGGCGGTAAGGGATGAAGTTTAATAACATTTTTGACTTGTTTGCAAACTAAAATGAAGACTGATTTGGGCCAGAAACTTCTGAGGATAGGAGCGATTAAATAGCCAAGGTCAGCTTTGCGCCTAGTGTAAACCGGGGATGTTGCACCCTCTTTGATGATGGTGCTCTGATTTGTATTAGTCACGGCCCTACACTGAAACACGGATCAATAAACACTGAAACAGAAACACATTGAAAAGGAGAGCTAAATTATGGGGGGAAAAAAAAAAATAAACTCCCAGTGAAATGACAATCTAATGGAAGCATCCTGGATAGCTAATTCTGATAATTATTTCAAAACAGCCAACACATTCGGGTTCCCACTGCATTCTCTCTGCCTTCAGGAGCCGGGGCCCGTATCGGCATTCAGCATCAGTTTCTGAGGGCTTTATCCCTGAATGCGTTGCGTCTGCTACACAGCACCGCGTAGCATAGGAGGTCTCGAAGAAAAAAAGTATTAATGGATGGCTAATTGCCCACCTTATAAAAATTTACTAGGAACCCGATACTTTTATCATTTGTCACAAACAAACAACTCCACGGTGTAATAATGTAGGAAGTATCATTGGTGCTATAAAAAAGTGATGGCGTAAAATTACACTTCTCTTTTGCTGAACAGTGCTAAATAGTAGGGAGTTCCCCTTTTTTTTATTGTCAGAATTTCAATAATTGTAGATGTACATTTGCAGAGATCAATTGATAATTTGGAACACATGCCATCAATATTTCATTTTCTCTATATTTTTAAATGAAAGAAAGAAGCCCAATTTCACAGTGGTAAGATTAAAAAAAAAAAAAAATCTCATTTTGTTTTCCTGTCTACTGTTAAGGAAGAAAGCTCATTTCTTGCAGCATAAAGGGATATTAATGAATGCAAAGAGCATTTTCCATATTGCAGAATAAAATTTACTGTTCTAACTAAAGATATTTTATATAAATTAAGAGTTTGTTTAAAAAAATCGAAAATGGGAACTCAATTCTAGACAATGCTTAATTTAAACTAAGTGTTAAAATAAAAGCAATAACACTGAGAATAAATTAATGAACTACAATTAACTATATTTACAATAAGTGGTTTGGTTGGAAACACCTATTCCCTACACTGATAAAATAAAACCTGCATTCTGCAAAAGCTGAAATAAGTTAAATGAAGATGCTTTTAACAAGGTTATTACTTAAGCAGTGACAGGTTTACAGATTTTAGCACCATTGGGTTTTCACAGGAGCTACAGCAAGTGCTAAAATAACACACACCTTCAGGTTCATTAAATTCACCAGTGTGATGAAATAACTGATATTTTTCTATATTACTATAGTGCCTCAAAGAACTGACTATAAATAAGATACACTAATAACAACTGTTTGCAGTGCTAAAACAATAAAATAATTCTTCCAGGCTTATATGCAAAGAAAGAAAGAAGCGTAAGGCAGACTGTTAGCATAGTTATATTTGGTGGGTTTTATTCTACTGGTGCCATGCCTTCAGCCATTTATTTATCATATAAATGCCCTATAACATGTTTTATCATTCATTGTGGCAGGAAGAAACTTGTTCAAAGGTTACATGAAGAGGGGGGGGGGGTCCCCTCCCGAAATATTTACTTTCTAATCTGGTGTTTATTGAAGCATTTCTGAAGACTGGCTTATGCGAAGAACTGATTTTTAAAAAGGAGCATTTCAGATGATAGTAAATCCCACATTATACTCTGTTTTGGAAAGAACCAATGCTGAGAAAAGCAGATTTCTAATAAATCAATGGAGTATGGCCTTTGGAGACCTGGGAGACATATGGACAGTAAGAGAGTATCTCAGGTTGTTTTGTGAACGATTCCATCTGGATGAGGGCTCGGTGTTATTCGCAGCCTCCTTCTCCCCTAAAACACCTTCAATCTCACCCGCAGCCCCTATCTCAAATGTCAGACCACCTGGGATCCGCAGCTGTCGGGCTGAAAGCGGAGCTGCGGGGGCAGCCCTGCACCGCGAGCCACCGGCAGCCTCAGCCCCGCTGCCGCGCGGTGAAAATCAAGGGAGTTTGGGCTGCAGGGTTTGCACCAGCTGCGGTATTTAATGCTTCATTCCCTTGTATGTAAATATATATTTTTATATAGATATTTTTAATATAAATGTGTGTGTGTATATATATGCACACGTGCGCGTGCAAACATATCTACGCACACCTAAAGAGTTGGTATAACTATTTCCACTGCCGGGTTTTGATCCCCACAGGGCACTTGGGTCTCCCCACGCTGATGTAGGAGTCACTTCTCAGCATTTAGAGGGTGCAAAACCCATGTACATGGGGAGAACCGATCCCACGATGTTGCAAACAACTTGCCCAAATTTTGTAATGCTATATCTTTCTTCTGAATGATTTGCAGTTTTGCTCCGGAAGAAGTAAAGTGTATATTTCAGCAATATATGTAGTACCGAAGCTTGTTTAGGCTGATTGGAAGATTTCCTTGCACGGGTTGTACGCAAGGTTTGGGTGATAGTAATTGTGCTGCAAGGTGTGAAACCCAGCCACAGGGTTTGATCTATCCCACCACAAAGCTGGGGAGTCTGGGAGCACAGAGCAGGATAGTAGTAAAGATGCCAACTGCTAGCGCCCTTGTGCGATGGGGATTTTGGAGGATAAGTCCCATCTATCCCCATTTCCAAGTCTAATGGTACATGCAGAGAAGTTGTGTTAAGCCTCTCTCAGGTGCCATCTGAGCTCCCCACAGCACCCAATACCTAAAGTTACAAGGAAAAAAAAAAAAAAATCCTATGAAACTCCAGCTTGAGGATCTTCTAACAGTGGCTCCATCCTTTCTTGCCAACCTAAACTGATTCTTTGTGTTTGAAGATTGTCTGCTACTGGGGAAAAAAAAAAAAAAAAAAAAAAAAACAAACCAAAAAAAACCACCCAACCCCCCCCCCCAAAAAAAAAAAACAAAACAAAACAACCAAAACCCACCAAACCAAACCAAAAATATCTGTAACCTACTCTTTTTTGCTCACACCTTAGGGATGAGTCTGCAGCCTGTCATGCTCCAGAGGCACCGCTGAGCAAAGGGACTGCTGGACACACAATTCAGGTAAGTGGGATGTGAACAGCGCATTGCACCTGGGCAAAAACCTTTTAATTTCTCCACATACTTCATAAACCTCTTGTAACATCTCTCTGAGAAGAGCAATATCACCATTTTACTGGTGAATAAACAGAGTTGCAGAGATATTAAATGACTTATTTGGCCTTAGGCACAAAATAGCTGCGACTGGCCCATAAATGAAAAAGATGTTTTTCGTTAGAAGTTCTTTATCTCAGGAGTTCCTCTCCCACCTTGATTTTACACAGCCTGCACTTACCGATCTTTTGAGGAAAATGCTGGAGCTATTAATTTATTTAGATTTTTTTGTAAACTGTGGGGAAACTTGGGGACTGAGTTGGTTTGGAGTGCCTGGTGGTTGTTAATAATTCATGCTTCATGTGAAAAGAAAATTGATCAGAAGCATCCTGGAGAGACCAATCCATGCTGCCTCTGCGATCAGCTGAGAGACGAACTAAATACGAGGCACGAACTGAAAGATATTGCTGAGAAAAACTGCACAGACCCATCAGAAGCCAAGCGGCGTGGCTGGCGAGGGGTGTCAAAGGGAAGAGCAGCGTGGTGTCCTTTGAAGCCTGGTCATGGAGACAAGGATGTGGGAAAAGATCCTGCAGCGAAAAGTGGTCAAAAGTTCTTATGAGGAGGACGAGAGCAGCTCTGTTTCCTGAAGGCAGCACTCCAGATCAAACAGTCCTTTGTGGAAATGTTCAAAAAAAACCCAACCCATCCTCATCCTGGGATGAGAATGAGCTCCAGCACCTGGGGCTGGATGGGAGGTCAAAGGAGGAGCACTGGGGAACATCTGTAGATGCTGAGGCTGTGCCGGAGCTGATGAGATGGACCTGTACTGTCAAATGTAAGAGTTTATGTTTTCTGCTAAAAAAAAAATGTTCAAAAATTATTCCCAAATGGAATTTGGGAAGAGTTTACTGAGCTTTAATTTCATCTTGGATCCATTGATTCACCCTTTGTTTCTCTATGCTGTTCTTCCATTTAAAGTAAATTCTGTTACATTAGAAATCACACATATCTGACCCAGAAAGACAAGAATTTCACAGTCTCTAAGGAAATGTGCTGAAGGAAGGTTTTCTGGAGCTTAAGCCTTCACTCAGCTTTTCAGCTGGGAACGGAGCCTCCGTCCATGTGCTCACCACAGAAGGAGCCCAGGAGAGGGCTGAAGGACCCGTGTGAAGGAGGGTACGCAGAGGCCACTGCGGGCACCTGCCATTTCTGGAAGAGTTTCTGTTTTGAGGCATGTGCTCAGTTTGGATAGGTAAGACATCATGTACTGGTAGAATTTTTTTCTCAGATTTCTACATGTGTTAATTGCTACACATGAATAAGCACATAAATTAATGCTAGATATACTTCTTGTCTGCATAAGTGTGAGCTATATAGAGATATATACGTACAAATTTGTGTGTAGTTATCAGTCTTGGTATCCTACTTGTTAAGGAAATTGTGTCATCTAAATTCTGTCATGGTTGGTTCAGGACAGATTCATTAACTATTCCTATTACCCTGACATCAGAGCACCTGTTTCATTGAGGTAAATCCAGAATAAATCCCTTAATTTCCCAGTTTTTTTCACCATTCTTGCTTGGAAATCATGAGAGATGCATACACTCAAAGAAAAATGAGATATCTGACACCAAAAAATACAGTTAATTATTACGGTATGCTGAGGCAGAATAATTGAATTAGTATGCTGGTACAAATTATTTTCTGTATCTTGGCATAAGAACTGATGCTGCCTGTATTGCATGAATACTGCTGTATTTTGTATATGTATCTTTAGTATTTTACATATAAACATATTTTATATGTATATATGCTCCCAGCATATCAGTCTATCTGAGGGAGGACCTCTCTACTAGCAGTGTCAGGCTGCACATTGTTCTCCTCCACAGCCAGGTAGAGTGGGAGGAGAGGAAGGAACTATGGATGCTCTGACTAACGATCTCTCTGTTTATTTATGCATCCAAATTAACAAAAAGAAAAAAAAAATCCTTTGTAATAATGTTCCCCTATATATTACTGAGTAGCTGAACATCATGAGATGTTTGACAGCCTTCATGACAGGTGTAAAGGAGATGTCATTTTGTTACCTAGCCAAACAGACTACATGGTATACAGTTTGTTGTCTTCTTAATATCTCTCTTATCTTTATGATATCTGGGTACTGTAATTTATACAACCTAGTTTCTCTTACCTTACCATGTTGCCCTTTTTAAATAGTGGACTATGATACACAATAAATAAATAATGATGAATTTCCTTGTCTCAAGAGAGAAGTCCACTGGCATCCTGAATCAAACTGTATCAAAATATTACTGGTTAGTCTTCACCTATTTGGGGAGAAAACTTTCCCTTTGATTGTGGACTGAATTCACTCCAGAGACTAATTTTCCTCTGTGTTGAGCTGGACCACATGTCAATGCCGAGTGAACCACCGTCTGTGCGATCTGGGTGAATCCCATGGAGACAGGTTGTGGTCCAAAAACTTTACCGCTCTGGTCCATAATACACAACAGCTTGGCATAAAACAAGTCGGTTGTTTACAACCTACAAGCACTACATGCTAACCACGAAAAATTGTTTTGCTCTTTACCCACCTGCGTGAGTCACTGATGCGGGTCACTGCGTCCCGTATTTATTTCTCTGTCCCCAGGATGTCGGACCACGAGGAACAAACAAAGCCTGGGTGCAAGTGACTTGTCAGAGCAGTAAACTGCTGCCATGGTTTGCGGGTTCTTGGCCGGTCTGTTGAGAAGCTAGGCAGGGTGTCAAGTTTAAAGCTGATTCTAATGATTTGTCGCTTTGCTGCTGAAAACTGAAGTAAGAGTGCGAACAGGAGTCTGGGCAGAAGCCGAGCCAAGGTTTGTTATGTATTTGCTCCTTTACAACATCAGAGTGCTAGGGCTGCTGGCGTTTTCAGACACCTTTAAATTGGGCATCACTGAATCCTGGAAAAACAGGCAGACATCTTCTCCATTCCCAGGTTGGAACTGTTTCCATGAAGGTTTATCCTATCTCTGTACACCCAACGTTCAAAATATCCTTCAGGAAGGGCAGCCCAGCCCCTGGCTGAGAGCGCGGCGGGCTCTGCAGTGGTGTTGCAGGAGTTGTCTAGAAAAGGGACAAAGTTTCATGGGCAAGGATTTGTGGGATGAAGGTCTGAGTCAGAGGAACCGTACTTTCTGTTGCATTACTCTGCCTCGCCGTTCAGCTGGGAGCTTTCACACGTCTCATCATAGGCTGCTTCGAGCCTGTGCAGTTCGCAAAGTGGAAAAAGGAATTGAAGAAGCAAAAATAAATATTAAACCACGTAAGAATTAAATATCACCTATTCAAATAGCAATTATGCCGTTGAAAACAAGATCACCACACCTGTACAAGAAAAGACAAGCAAGCCCAAAACATCTGTTTGGATCCACCTGCCAAGCACCTGTTTTGCTGTTTCAATGCCATTTGATTGCTGGAGATGTAGAGGCTCTTGTGAGGTAATGAGTGATTTTACATTATGCATGATTGAAAACAGGTGTTCTAATGCTGTACAATTCTATGCATGAATAATTCAGTTTGTTTAGAGCAAGATCTTTAAAAGAAGTATGGTCTTTATTTTTTTTATAAATATTAAGGTTATTCTCTGCAATGTATGGTGGCTGGTCTTTTCAGCAGGCTCACTGATGACCATTTTTGTATAATTTTATGGGTAGGAAATAACACTGTGAAAGGTAAAAAAAAATAATTATACCTAAAGCACATAAGCAATGAAATTGAAAGGTTTCTTTAGCAAGGAGGGGGGAAAAAAACCTGTCACTGTTTTAAGGGAGAAAGCCAGATGACTTTTGGCAAAGCCTGCTTCTCAACACTAACAAAACAACCCAAGAGCTTAATTATAGAGAGGGGTGAATGTGCCTCGGGGATAAGTAAGAACCAGTCCATCTCTTGGTCCGAATTCCAGCTGAGTCTGAATATGTTTAAGAATTTGGGTTGCTTTTTTCTCTCTCCATTTCCTCACGATTATGAAAAGGTTTCTTGCACAGTTCTATGCTTTGTGCTGGTGGAAGATGCTGCAGCCTCGGGTCTTTATCTCCTGACTAGTTTCTGTGTTGGAAACTGTGGTATAAATCAGCCTGTGCTCCTCATCACAGAGAATCTAGCGTCTATTTAGGATCACCTCCCAAAGATGAGGAAGATATGATAGTCCAAACTGAGAGATGCAGCTCGTAGCATCCCCTCTGCTTCTTCCCAAGGTACGCAATGCAGTTGACATGGCCTCGTGGCTCCAGCCAGGAGAGTTTTGAGTCGGGGTGAGAAGAACGAACCAGGCAAAGGTTTTCCTGCCACAGTGTCTGTCTGCTTTCTCCTTGCTTCCCCAGCTAGGTCTGTAATTTAGTTTAGTAACAAGATTTATAATTAGTGTCAGTTGTGGTGTTAGGTTTTATTATGGAAATCTTCCGCTGGGAGCAGCGCTGAGATCTCCCGTGCACTTCCCAGGGAAGATCTGTCGCTTTGGCCAGGTCCCCAACTGCCATTGCAGCCCTCCAGCACCTTCTGGGGTCTGCAGCTGACTTGATGCCTGGCTTGAAACAAAGTGCTCAGAGCACTGCTAGAGGGTATTGTGCACCTGATGTGCCAGATCCTGCACCTCCCAGGTCAGGCAGGGTTCAAAAGCAGACAAAGAGGATGCCAGCCCTGCCAAGATATTGTCGTGGAGAAAGTAAAATCTTTCTGTGGATGAAGAGAGTGGAGAAAGTGAGAGTGCACAGAAGCTTTCAGATATTCCAAATGGTCATGTCCTGTCCATTGCCTTTGATGAGACAATGAAGCGAGAGAAGAGTAAGAGAGAAGAAAGGGAATGATATTACTGACTTGAAAGGAGGAATCAACAAAGACAAGAAGCTGAAAGCCATTATTAAAGCATGCTGCAGTGCCCTGTGCTAATTGAAAAATGCACCATGGTGCTAGAACACCAATATTTAGAGCTGCTGATCTGAACAGGTTTGGATCCAGTAGCTGTAGAGGTTGGTGGAGGGACTTCAGCACATTGTGTGGGGTCAGGCAATAAAAGGAGGAGAATTCAAGAATCCAAAATAGCCATGTGTGACCCGAGACCTCACTGGGTAAACAGAGGTAACTCAAATTTTTTGGCCCACACTGCTCAGGAGATGTCAGGTCAGGGTTCCTGCAGGACTTAAAAGCAATGGGTCTGTGACAAAACCTGCTGAAGCATGCAGACATTTAGGGGTTTAACTGAAGTGGGTCTGTAATCTTACAGTATTTTATATACAGTATGTTACTGGAGGCTGTAAATTAGAGTTTATAATATCCTATCTATTCAGCTACTGACAAAGTATCTAAGGTAATCTGACCTGCTTCACAGACCATGAGAAAAATCCTCATGTAAAGTGAAAAAGATGAATTACAGTGTTTTACAGGGAGGTAGGGGAATTTGTCTCGACTCAGATCTTGGGTTAATTCCCACGACAGGTGAAAGAATGTTTCACCATGCTTTACTCAAATAAAATTGGGGAAGTTTAATAGATGCAGCCTTACAGGCCAAGGGATATAGTCTGCTCCCTTTAATGCATTGGAGCCAATGTCCATGCCATCAGCAACATGGGTAGTAATCAAAGTGAAGGAAATAAGGGAAGAGATCTCTGAGGGAAGACAAACAGCAAGGACAAAATACTGTAAAATGTCTGAACTGAGGGGAAAAGGTGTAGGTTTTTTCCTGAGATGATTGGGAAGAGGAATTTATCCTGGTACTCTGCAATAAGGAAAGCATTTATTATTTTTTTTCAATGGGAGTTGTTGTTCCTCCCTGTCATAAGCAGTAAATAAATGAAATCTCATAATTATTGCATGCTGGATAGGGGGAAAAAATTAAAAAGGATGATGTGGCATCTCTTGGAGTTGCTGCTGCCTGACCTCCTGAGGGGTTATCTGTCCTGGTGCAGATGGTGGAAACCCACAGTTCCCACCAAGCAGCTGGGTGAAAGGCAGCACATTTCTGCTCCTCCCTGACTCCTTCCCACCAGTTTGTAACCCATAACAGCAACTGAAGGCTTCCTTCAGGGTTGGTGGAAGAATTTCCTATGGAGCTACAAGTCTCTCTTTTTTTCGTTTTTTCTCCCTTTCCCAGTAACAGCTGTTTTATAAAACTCCTTATCTGATTGTTTTAAATTAATGTTAGGGGTTACTTTCTGTTTTCTACTTTGAGTCCAGCACATGACTCACCCAGAGAGGCATCCTTCTCTTACCTCTGCAGACCCTTCTCAGTAGCAGCGAGAGAAGGGCCAGGAGCTCCTCTACCACTTTTCTAACTATTTCCATTCCATTTCTAGGTACCATGATGACACATTGTTCTTGCAGTTGAATCCTGCAAGGGGAAAGTGTGCGCCTTGATCATACTATGTTAGATATTGATCTGTGGGCCAGGTCAGGTGCCCGCAGACAGGAAAGAAAGTTTGGCTTTCTACCTTCATTCCTTTGTGTCGTACCTTTGCTTCATGGTGTCAGAAGGAAATGGAGTTTTCCAAAAAAATAACCCAAGAAAAATCTTCAGAGTTCCTCATTTGTGAACATACTTGTGTGATCCAGGACTTTCAGGAGGTTTCCTGGATGAGGTATTGGAAAGGTGAATGTAGAGCTCTCCAATATCTATGTTGGATATGAAAATATTTAGGTTTTGAAACCTTTTCAGGGACTCAGATGGAAGTCGTTCCATAAATTGAAAGTATGCATTTACCTGCAACATGAGCCGGCAGTGTGCGCTTGCAGCCCAGAAGGCCAACCGTGTCCTGGGCTGCATCAAAAGAGGTGTGACCAGCAGGTCGAGGGAGGGGATCCTGCCCCTCTACTCCGCTCTTGTGAGACCCCCCCTGCAGTGCTGCGTCCAGCTCTGGGGGCCCCAGTACAGCAGAGACATGGAGCTGTTGGAGCGAGTCCAGAGGAGGCCATGAAGCTGATCAGAGGGATGGAGCACCTCTGCTATGAGGACAGGCTGAGAGAGTTGGGGTTGTTCAGCCTGGAGAAGAGAAGGCTCTGAGGAGATCTAATTGTGGCTTACCAGCGTCTGAAGGGGCCTACAGGAAAGCTGGAGAGGGACTGTTTATGAGGGAGTGCAGTGACAGGACAAGGGGGAATGGGTTCAAGCTGAAGGAGGGTCGATTTAGATTAGATGTTAGAAAGAAATTCTTTACTGTTAGAGTGGTGAGGCCCTGGCACAGGGTGCCCAGAGAAGCTGTGGCTGTCCCTGGCTCCCTGGCAGTGGTCAAGGCCAGGTTGGATGGGGCTTTGGGCAACCTGGGCTAGTGGAGGGTGTCCCTGCCCATGGCAGGGGGTGGCACTGGATGGGCTGTGAGGTCCCTTCCAACCCAAACCATTCTATGATTGTATGATTCTATGACCTTTTTTAAAATTTATATAACTCCTGAGATTTATTCTGTTCCCTGTCATCTTTATCCTCCAACTTATTTGTCTTTCATTTCCTTTCAAGAATTAACCAGGATCTGATGAATTTACAGGAAATTATCCATTGCTGACTGGGAGATCTAAGTCTCTGATATCTCTATCACTACAGTGGAGGGACATAACAAGGTATTTTCTCTAGGTACCAGTAGTCCCATTTCCTAAACCAGTAGTGCACTCCTTCTTATTGGCAGTTATAATCATGTTGAAACTGTCAAGTGTTGTTTCCACCTCTTTAATTTTGTTCTTGAACGAAATCCTTCACTTCTTTGTATGCAGAGGCTGCTGTGGCCTGGATCTCATCTTGTCTTCTAGTAACATCTTCCAGATTTGTTTTAAACTGATTAGACACTGCTGAAGAATCAGCTTCTCTCCCCCGGACAGTACAAAGCCAAGTGTTGACAGAGCTGGCTCCTGGCCATCAGCTACGTGATGACGCAGCATCGCATCTTTTGACAGCCCCGATTTCGTTTGGGGCACTCTGAAACGTTCACACACCCCGACGAATTAAAATAAAATAAATTACAGGGTGACAGGAGGCTGCAATTAAAAAAGAAGTGTCAGCTTGACCAGAGAGTTGCTTTAATTAAAGGATGTATTCTGTACACTGGAACAAAGAATCTGAAAGTTATTTCTGCCCTTCTTATGTGGCTGCATTTTCCCTCTGAATTTGGATTTTGAAAAACAGAAAATGATCCTTTTTATTGGGCTACTGAGAGAAATTATGGGGAATGAGCTGAGTGAATTTAAAATTCTCACAGTAGGAGTAGGAAAGGGGGGAAATGCTTGTCCTTCCATAACTAAATAGCTTCCAGTGCAGTTCAGAAACAAGGACGCCCGTTTCTGGTACCCACCTGAGCACAGGGGTGCATTGGAGTCACAAGGATTGCATGTATTGCCACCACCTAGATTCTTTGCTGGATAAACACCAGCATGAGGAGGAAATACAGAAGGCTGCAATAGCAAATACTATTTCTGAGGTTCATTTGTCCCTAAAGGTTAATAAAGCTCATCAAGAAATACATTGAAGTGAAGCAAAGTTAGCTCTAGTATTTGAGCCTTCCCATCACAGTGTCCTAAGAGATGTCCTGTGGTTTGACATGTAATTAATATGTTTATTTATCTTAGCTTACTGCTTTTTTTTTTTTTTTTTTTTTTTCGGCCATCAACATAATAGCCAAATATAAACATTTCATCCTGTTTTGTAAAGAGCCTACGGTCCGTTTTATTTCAACAGTGTTACTTTCCCAGCTCCCACCAGTGGCACAGATTAGATGCCTGAAAAAAAAAAAAAAATCTTCAAAATTTTCTCACCACTTTTGCTTGAAGCTGCGTTATGTTTAAAAACTTGTGGAAAATGTGCCTCTTTTGCCTCCTTCATGTGTCATGGGAACACAAAATGAGGTCTGATCCAGTAGCCCTGCTCGGTGCTGCCTGGCGCTTCTCGGGGGTCCCATAGTCCACCCACGAGATTTTTTCAGTGTGCAGTGTAAAGTTGCACGCTGTTTGCCAGCATCCAAGATCCCAAACACGTGGACAATCAAGCTGACTCAGGTATTAAAAGCTGACAATTTTTCAGACAAACATAACTAATATTTTTGATGTTTATCACGCTAAAACATTAAAATGTCCTCATTACTCTAAATTACATAATTTTTAACTTATGGGATGCTCATGGAATATTTGTAAGAATTATTGGCTTTAGCTTATGCTGTTTGTAACTCAGTTTTTATAGACTTGACTGGCCAGGTATTTTCCACAGTATTGTTTTTGGCTCCTTAACTGGATCCCATCCAAGCTTGCAAAGTGCTTCTACAGAGATAATGGAGCACATTCCAACATCCTGTGAAATGTCGGCTATATATCCCAATGTTAGATGTGCAGTGATAACCTGGGTAGAGCTGCCAGATGCTGTAATTTCTTGCGCGGGAGTACCAAACACCCTGAAGATACTAAGACAATTCTGCCAAAAGAGAGAAAGAAGAAGAAAGGGTAAAAAATAAAAAGGAGAGTGAGCAAGAGAGAGAAAGTGTCCAAGCACTCCTGTGTGCTGCCCAGACCCTGATGCTTACAATGTGGTCTTTACCTCTATTTCTTTATAAGAAAAGTGAATGCAACATTAATTATTCACACCAAAGAATGGTAAGTTAGGTGATGTGAGTAACAAACTTTCATTGTAAAAAGTAAAAAATAATTTTTTTGGGAAATATATAAATCCAGTATTTTAAAAGAAAAAAAAAAAAAAAAAAGAAGGGATACAAATGTAACTCTTATCTGAGTCCAATCAGCTGAGAAAAGCACAATGATAAAATAAGATTTAGCAGAAGCATGAATTGAAAATGGCGAATAATACTTTTTTAAAAGGGGCCTACTGGAATAACTGGGTCTCTGAGGTATTTAATTTGGAATATGTAATCTTCTCCTTTGAGGATATTTGTGAAAGTTGTTCCTGACTGTTCAGAGGTTTCTCTGCTTTTCATTATCTTTTTTTTTCTTCTTCTTCTTTTTTTTTTTTTTTTAACAAGGGCCAGAACTGTATGCATGATTTTCTGTGATATATTCACATGGGAGGTATTCTTGAACTGGCCAAGGACACATCGTTTACAAGAAGGTCCTGTCAAGCATCCAAATGTCTTTGTTGAAGCTTCCATTTTAGATGACCCCACAGAATGTGAGAAAACTTTCTTTTAGAGGAATGGCATCTTCTGGCCAGAGGTATGTCCAGAAAGTCTGCTGTGCTTAACCCGTCACTGAAATGCCCAGCGCAAATGAATTTAAGGGTGGAGGTAGGAATGACATATTCGTGTTTTCTCAAGAAAGATGCCAGGAGAGGACTCAGGCCCTTGCTCTGATTTTTTCCTACACGCAGAACTACCTCTCTCGTAAATAGGATTTCTGAGGTCAGTTCGATGTTTGGGCCCCGCATCCTAGAGAAATCAGAAGAATTTGGGTCATCTTCCTCCCTTGACTTAAAAATAGCTCCAGTTAATGGCATTTGGAAAGTGTATCTCTGAATACAGCCTTCCACTTGTGAAGGGGCAAAGTTTATAATTTTGGGTGGAAACCATGTGAAAGTTAGCTCATTCATCGGGGTTTTGTTTTGACTTTTTTGGATTTGTTCGCACTCAAAAGTCAAAGTGAAACTCGAGGGATGTGAACCCGCTGGAATCAAAACCAAAAAAGCGATGTGCCAGATCTCACATGAACCAAAACCCACTGGTTTCTCACAGTTCTCATCCAAACAAAAATGTACAAATATAAATCAAATATCAAACCAAATATCCTCTTTTGCTCTTTGTAGCTTTCATGGAAACAATGCAGAATATTAAAAAGATCTGCTCAGATTTGCAGCAGCAACTACCAAAATATCCTGTGATCATTTGATAGCTGGCAGTTAATATCCTGATCTATTCTCTTTAGTCAGTAATCCAGTCCTTTCCAACTAACACTCTACGTTGGCATGCACAACATAACCCCTTAACGTCTTCCTCGGTTGTACAATTTCACAGGGAAGACTCTGCGTACAATTCACAGTCCTTTACATTCTTGCTCAAAGAGCAATTACAAGAAAACTGTGAGCAGTGTGATCAGTACAAAGCCAGGATGCTTAGCCAGTATATGACAGGCTGGAGTACTGAGAAAATATTTAATGATATTTTTTCCCTGTGGTTTACCTTGTTTGAGAACATACTATGGCTCAGAAATGAGAGAAGAGGGGAAAAAAAAAAAAAATCAATGTTTTGCAGTACCATCACTCATCATGTACCAAACAGTTTTTAAAGCCATAAAAAAGTGCTAGTCATGGAAGAACAGCAAGGGTTTCATTTGTAACTAAGACACACTTGTTTGTAATAATGTGTGCTTTTAAATGTTGCCAAGTCGCTGAGGCTATCTCTGCTATATGTGATCTTTAAATATGTAAGTGTTAAAAAAAACAAGGTAACGTTAAAAAAAAAAAGTTTGATCAGATGGTTAAAATCCAGTCAAACCAAAGACAACCTGTTTATGACCTTTCTATGCTAAAAGCTAAAAATGTCATTTTTTTCCACAAGATTAATTACCATCACTTTGGGAGTAGTGAGCTGGACATTATTATATGATGTCAATTAATGATTAAAAAAAAGGTGGTTTGCAAATGTAGCACCACAGTCCCTGGTGCATTACATCATTTCTGAAAGATCTTAACACGTGATAAGCAAAGAACATTTTAACCTAAAAGTCTGAGTGTTACAACCTCCTTTTTGTTGTAACACCCTATGCACAACCTTTTGGCCTTGAAGTCACTTGCAATAAAATTAAGAAGTCAAAAAGAAAAGGAAAAATAACCTCTTAGAACGAGAAGACGCCCCCCTGTTCTGCTGTCTAACTGTTAATGCAACAAAATGAGTCACTATATACGTTGGAAAACTTGGTGTTGATCTTAGTATGTGCACTGTTCTCAGCAAGATCCATCATCAAAATCTCCTGCTTGGAGATTGTAAGGTTGCTGTGATTCAGGTATTAGAATCCGTATAACGCAGTTATCTCTGTGAGAGTGCCTTGGAAATTTCATATGCTGAACCAAATCGCTGCTGCACTTGCCCAGGCTCTGCTTTCCCAGATGGGGTGGCAATGATCATTTCTGTGCCTTACTGAATTCACTGAAATATTTAGAAGGGGTTTTACCTATATTTTACAGCTCCTTCTGTCATAACCTTTTTTTTCAGCAAGTTTGATTTCTTTGTCAATAAGGTACGTAACCTGATCCATTTTCCTAGGAGCTCTTCCCCACTTTTAGTATCGAAACACTGTAGAGGTTCCTTTGTAAATGAATGATATGCATTTAAAATACCTTTGTAATAATAAATACCACATGAACATATGTATCAAGCAAAGGATTTCAATTTTGATGACACTTGCTTCTCAAGAACAGACATTCTGGAAGAAAAAAAACGTTGCCAGCCCCAAATTGATTGACATTTGTTTACTTAACTCTCTCTTCTTGAAAGTCTGCACACCTATTTCAACCTTGAACAGTTTCCAACTGTGGTATACTGGAACATTTTTTCATTTATTAAGTTCAGTGTTGCCAACCCAAACAAAGAGTAATCAGTGATGATCCAAGCAGACCAAGCTGTCTAGCACCATACAATGTATCTGCATGCTAATTTTCAAATTCCCTCACATTTCCAGAGAACTAATGGGATCATTTTCATTCTGTTACAGCAACTCAACAGTTACTGAATCACCATCTGTGTTTTCGTTAACCTGAATCAGATATGAATTCTGTTATTGCAAGGTAGAGCAGCTTGTTTAATGATTCTTAATCTTTTCTTTAATTAAATCATGCAGCCAACCTGAAAAATCTATCTTAATGCAAATTAGGAGCTTTTTTGGCATTCGCTTACAGTAATGCACTAATAAGGTTAATTTATGAAGGTTCTCTTCCAGTCTGTACAGATGATATTTGTTCGCTGCATATTTTTAGCATATTGTCCCTTTTTGTAATATTTTAAAAAATAATAATAAAAAAATGGTTATTTTCACTCACACAAAAGAGGGAGGCTGTGATCTGCTTATTGTTTATTAGAAAGTTAGAGCACAGAAAATGAAAATCAGTCTCTGCCTCCTGCAAGTATCAGGCTATGCGGATGCAAAGGCACAATCCGAGGGCCTATTGAATTAAAGGACCTCAGACGAGCACTCTCCTGCCTTTGGCTGCTGGGAGAAAATCAGACCTCTGTTCAGATAATCATCTTGAAGATATCAGGGGAGATAGAGAGTTTCTCTGACACTCACACCAGCACCCCCCCTTTTTTTTCCCCCTCATAGGTGTGAATTAATAGTTTAAAGACTAAATAATTCTTGTGAAATAAGCCTGAATACATTTCTCAGTTGCACAATTGCTTCAGCTCTGGGCTCTGATGATCTCAGTCAAGAAAATCTCTGTCTTTGTGAGCATTCCTCCCAACTACAAAATGAGTTGAAATCTGTTCAAGTTGCTGAGTAAAGAGTAAACTTTTTTTTTTTCTTAGGTTATTTTTCAACACCCACAAGTAAATGAGGACGGAGACTGTCCATTTCGACACACGGTCTTTGCTATTTAATTAAAATCACAGAGGCTGGCTGGAAAGTTTTCAGCAAAGCAATTTTTGCATCAGGAGACTACAGATTCCTGAAATCAGGAGTTCTTTTCATAGAAATTCGCCCGTTCAGACCAGGAATGAATTTGTTTTTTTTTTTTTCTTCCCCAGTTCTAGGAAAGGACTCCTCATCTTATCCTCATCTTAGCTAGAAACTGCAAAAGATCATTCCTCTTTTGCAAGAGGATTGCCCAACCGCAGCAGCAGCGAGGACAGGCTCACGGGAAGGGGGAGACGCAGCTCAGCCCCTTCCTTACCCCACTCTCGGTGGCGGCTGTGCCTTGCACTACCTCTTTCTTTCCCCTTTCCATCTTTCCAGTTGGATTCACTCCATGGCTGACTCTATTTGCACGGCCCAAGACCGAAGCTTTTGCCCAAGGATGAGGGAACTTACCGGAGCTGTGAATCTCTGTGTTTAATTAAAGCAAAGAGCAGGATGGAACGGCTTCGGGATGGATGATCGAGAGAAACCTTCATTCGAGTTCCCTGTAGCCGAGGACTGGAAACAATATCTCACGCTATTCGTGCAATGATTCCTGGCTTGTTAAGTATTCTGGAGTGGCTGTTTTTCTCTAGCTTTAGGAATTTTGCTTTGCCCACTTTCACATGGCTATTTGCAACCGTGGAAATGGGAATGTGGGAGTTCTTCATCTTGCTTTTTCCCCCTTCAGTTTGGAAAACTGTTTTCCGGCCATTGGCAGTCCTTCCTGTGTAATAATAACACAGCAAGAATGAAAAGTAATTGTTTTTCTTCCCATTTAATTGTACCTGTGTGTTCTTAAGTATATTACATTCTTCGCTGCATGCTTCACCCACTTTTAAAACACGCAGGTAAATGAAGTATCAGCATAAGACTATTTTAATACAAACCTATGGCCTTGCACATCATCTTCTCTAAAAGCTACCTATATCAAAAAGTAAAAAAAAACAAACAAAAAAACAACCACAAACAAAACTCAAAACAAACCAAAAAGCATCAAAACAACAAAAACCTAAAAGAAAATTCCTCATACCAAATTCTGAACTCTTTCCTGGGGGGGGGGGGGAAAGAATTAAAAAAATAAACAAATCACTTTCTTTTTCTCCCCCTTCATCAACATTTAAAAATATCTGACACATCTCTTGGTTGCTTTTAGCGGTGAGGGAAAATGAATATTTAATCTTAAAAAGCAATATTGGGGCAATCTTTAGTGTCTTTTTTCTTTTCATTTTCATTGGTTTGCCTGTATTTCATGAAAGGGTGACCAGTCTTTAGGGGACAGGGCAATACTTGTCAGTGACAGTGTTTTCTTTACATCACATTACAGCATTTTCTCAGGTATTAGAGCAACACTATGATTAAACTATGTCCTAATGAAAGTTCTCCATAATGAACCTGAAGAATCGGAAACGGACCTTCTGAATCGTGAAGACCTTTGCTGTAAGGTCACCATGAGAAAAGCAGGGGTGAAGACTCTACTGTCCAATGGAGACTTGTCCACCACACAGGAGGAAAGGGAAAGAACATGATCACATTTGACATTAAAAATCTTGCTGGGTTAATTACAACCTCACTAAGCAGAGAAATTAAGGCAGGGAGGGCATTCTCATGATGACAACCTTTACCCAGTAGCAAGCTTTGCTTTTTCCCAAGGCTGAAGACAATTTAGCCCTGACAAATCCAATCAGTGATATGCAGGCATAACCTCCGGAGATAAGCTCAATTTTTTTTAGATGCACGGGGCAAAAGATGGACTGCAGTAGGTCACTATTAAAATATTTACAATATAGCTTGGTCAGTGCTGAAATGGCACAGCTGGCCTGAAGTCGCATCAAGGTCTCCTGGCATTTGCGTGTTCCCCCAATGGCTTTGTGCAGTAAAGTGTTAAGTTCTCCTGAGCATTTTATGTATTTAAGGCAGTAACTTTAAAATAAAGAATTGCAACCTTAGAGCAAAGCTGCTATTTTGAGAATTTTAAACCATTATTGACTCCTGTCAGATCAGTTTCTAGGCTTATTGACTCAAGAAGTAAATATAGACTGAAAGAAAGCGAGGTCAAGTCAATATTTATCTTGCGGATCAATACATTTTGATACTAACCAAAAATTAAGCTCAATAAATGCATATATTATATGCAGCAAGGTTAGGAGAGATCCATTCAGAAAATTTGTCAATTTGAAATTTCCCCATGGAATCCAACCTTTCGGATTCAATTTCCATTAGAAAGACTGTACCTTTAAGGGTGCTTAAGTGACACCGATCACAATCCCCCCGTCACCCAGACAGGTTTTCATATGATAGCTAAGTAGCAGCAAGAGAAACAGGGAAGAAAAATGAAGTCAGAAGAAGATGGTCATGGGAGTTTGGTTACGGTATTGGATGGAAACAGGTCAGCTATGGAGGTCGTACAGGGACTGAAGCAAATACGTAATGTGATATATGTAATATAATATTGTAATATGAATATGAAGAAAGGATGGAAGAATGTGGAGGTGGACTTGCAGGAAGATATGGTAGGAGCTTCTAAACAGAGGGCTCAGGAGTTTTTGAATTGCAGCGAGTGGGATGCAGCGGTGGCGTGCGTTATCACGCCTTGGTTCTCAAGCGTTGTAGCAGGTTTGCAGTAGTTCCCGGTGCAGTCTGGCAGCGTGTGGCATCAGCATTCCTGTAGCTGAAAAATACTGTCTGCAGTTTCCATGGGTCACCGTATCACTTGTTTGGATGCATGCCTGTCCTGTAAAACCTGCCCTTCTGCCCATGGCCTGGCTATCAAGAGCTGCTGGATGGTCTTGTGGTGCTTGGTGGCCCCACGGCTAGGCTGACCAATGCCGAGTGGATCGTCTGGCCCTGTTGGGATGTTACAGCTCAGCTGCAGAGGCTCGGGCCAGTTTTGAAGGCATAGTATCAGGGCAGAGCAGAAGCGAGGACAGAGAAGGGGCTCATCTCTGAAGGAGACCCAGGAAGCTGGACACATCTAGCACTGCATTTTGCAGGGTGGTGGTATGAGCACTTGTTTCTCCTCTGTCCCCCTTGTCCCCACATCTACAGGGCCACGGCTGCCCCACGCCGGGGCAGGCAGCATGGCAGGGGAGTGGGATCTGCGCTACACGTTGCTCCGCTCACCTGCCCGGGGCCAGCTGCAACCTGTCCCCGCTCCATCCTCCCCATGTGCTTCCTCTTTGGAGGACGTTTTCCTGAACATCTTTTAAACTATGAATCTACCCTTTGGGGAAAATACATGCTCTAGCAAAGTGAATTTCAAACGTGTGTCAGGATATATGTGAAACATTTTCAAGAGACTTTTCTCTTTTTTTTTCTTTTTTTTTCCTTTTTTTTATCTTCTTGTTTTTCTTTTTTTTTTTTTTTTTTTTTTTCTTGTTTTTTTTTTTCTTTTTTTTTTTTATTCATCCCCCCCCCCCCCCCCCAAGCTTCTAAGCACGGCACTGGATGCATTTGCACCCCAGATAACGGCGGTGACCTTACATTTACATAGCACCTCTCACCCCAAAGGATCTCCAAACGCTTTGCAAATTTAGCACAAGCTGCTCTCCGCGCTCGGCAATCGCTTCACCTACGGCTGGAGCCCAGCCAGCTCCTGCCGAGAGGAGCACAGCACCTGATTAACAACGCTCACAACACTACACAACGACTCAGGGCAGGGAGAGGAGAATACCTTCTCCAAATGAAACTCCAGGAAGAGTTTAGGCAGGTTGAGTCTAATTACCCAAACTGGAATTTGGCCAAAGCACTGCAGGTATGGTGGATACTTTCCCTGGAAAAGCTGGGAGTGCATGATCAGAAGGAAAGGGCATAAAAATGATTGAACGTTTCTTGCCTTTTCAGAAAACGCCGCTCTTGTCTTGTGGCTCATCTGGAAAAAAATAAGTTGGTAAAAATAAAACCTATGCGGCTGTGCAAAAGCCTTCTTTACAGATAATTTTAAAGTGAATGAAGATGATAAAATGATATACTAATTGGTAAAATATGATTTCATTTGAAATAAAGTGGAGAATCTCACCAAATTTAGCTCCGCAAACGTAGCAAAGTATATTTCTCATCCAGCATAAAAAGGTGCCATTTGTTTGATATCAGTTTGATGAATTATTAATTTTATCACAGCTAAGATGACAGCTAATATTAGAACATTGAATTATTAATTTTCAAATGTGGCAATAAAAAAGCAGAACAAACACAAATTGAGACACATTTTAAGTGTGAGTTGACATGCTTACATAATCTGTTTGAGACAACAAAACAGCAGAGACAGATGTTTAAATCTTGCCAAGCAACTGCTTTTACCTTCAATCCTCAGGTATGGTTTTTAACCTTAGTTTAGAAATAATATTCCCTTACTACTCTGCTGAACGATGCTTAACACCTTCTGTGACTGTCAGCCAAAACAGGGGCTCTATGTATCTTTCTTGGCTGTGGGTATAGGTTTTTGGGGTACTCAGGCCAAGGAATAATAAGGAAGGATATGTAACCTAGGTCATCTCTTTTTTAGGATAAGCAGGTTGAAAAACACAAGTTATTTGTAGGGAATACTATTTGATTTAGTCTTTTTCTCTTCTTCTTTCCTGTTGGTTTTTTTCACCACTGCTTGTCGTGTGGCACAGGGTAAATAAGCACTTCAGGGCTTGTTTCCTTAAAACTGTTTCTGGGAGGTTTCAGCCTTAAGAGCCAGCACAGGATTTATCTGGCTCCACTACTGCCCTACGGGCTAATACTGATTTTCCTGTCAAACGTCTCCTTTGCAAATATTCTTCCTTCCTAACTCTCCAAATGAAGATGGGAGCTTCGAAGTCTTTCTTATTCCATGGCAAAATAGTCAACAAAACATTTCCAAATGTCATAACTTTTTTTTTTTTTTTTTTTTTTTTTTTTTTTTTTTTTTTTTTTGGTGAGAAGCAGACACTAGTGCAATGCTGCCCTTGAATGTGACCAAGGGTTCAAAAATGAGCACAACTTGTGTACATCAGGGATGCTGACCGGTAGAGGTGAATTTTTGAGGGCAATATTCCCAGGCAAAAGAAGAGAAACAGCTGTCTGTCCCCAAGCCTCATTGGGAAATAATCCAGCTCAAAGCTGGATTAACTTCTATTTAAAAAAAAGGCCACAAACTTGTATTGCACTGCCACATATGGCGATTATTTAGACTACAAATATTAGGCAGGGCTAGCTAGTCGGGTACTAAAGAGAGACTCATTTAAATCACTTATTTTTATCCTGCTGACAAAATGGGGTGGGGGAGAAAAAGCATCTGTCACCCATCTGAGTTTGGAGAAAGAGACCGTTATATGGAGAAGTGCAAGAACGTCGCTAATGAGTTACGACGTTGTGCTGAGCCGCTGACGAAGCATGGTGCGTGAAGAGCTGCAAGGCAGCAGGCCAGCACCCGGGGCACGGCAGCCCAGCGGTGCTCAGGAGCGTCTGCTCAAGACCCTACCGTGAGGCACGGGCACACCTGGCTGCCTGGAACAGGGATGAAAAATGAGCCAAGATGGGAAAGGAAAGGATGCTGTACACTGAAGGGAACATATTTGTCCTCTGATCTCTTTGCTGATGTCAGTTTGATCATTGCTGTGCTTAAAGTTAAGCAACTGGTTAAAGTGGGAGGTCAGGACTCAGAGCTAGAATACAGGTAGCCTTTAAAATAGCTTGCATGGGAAGGGCAAAATGCATAAAATAAATCTCACTCCCACTGAGTGAACCTGTTTTGTGCTTGGATGAATGTTGACTTACTGTGAGTTCATCTGACAGCTATTGCAGGGACGAGCACACTGTAAATATTCAGATACTTTGCAGGTACGGTTATTACCAACAGTACAGGTGTGATGTGAATTGAAGATAACGTGCTTGCTACAGATGTGTGAATACTCATGGCTAAATCCAAAACATTGGCTGAATTTTTTGCTGTAAATATAGACTCGCATCAAGTGGAGAAGGAAGTTCTTATTGATGGTCTCCTAAGGAATGGGGTGTATTTGCTGACGTGCCTCCTGCAGGAAGGTGGTAGAGATGCAGCTCCTTTCTGAGGTTTACTTTTCTATCCACCTCTGCTTTACTCTGTTCACTGTGAAAAAACCAAACCATTGCCTTTCTTTTTTTTTACTTTGTTTTCTTTTTTTTTTCCCATTTCAGTGGGGCAATCAGTGGTCATGCATCTGCCATGGGAAGAGAAGTAAGCCATGGCTGTGCTTCATTCATTCTTGGTTTACATGTTGGTGCGCAAGAAACTCTCATTTTTTCCCCATGCAAAATCAGTAGAGTTTGTAATAAGTAAAAAACCCCCACACAACACAGCTGGTCGTATCAGACTGAGTTTCAAGATATGCCTACCTGTGCTCTACCCAAACCCCAGGCAGCTCCACGCTGGGTTTGTAGACTCTGGTGGGCATTACATTACCCAAAATACCAATATCTGCCATAGAGCAACTGTTTCCCTAATGGATCCCAAAATCTTTTTGAGGGTTCTCCTCTTCCTGACCTATCCTAATAGGAAGAGCTGGAAAGAATTAAAAGATAACCCACTCTCGCCACGTTTTAAAGGTAATTCTTAGTGTTCGCTTCTGAATTTCTCTGGTTTCACACATTGCTAGTTATGTTGCCTATTATAAAGGATTCAGTAAGACACACTTTCTCCCAGTGGTATTTTATTTTGACACATCTCAAATGAAAATACAGCTCATTATTTTATACAGAATTCAAATATATTGTCACCTGTTTTTCATGCATTAAAATATGATTCATTTTTTGCTGTAGGTATACAAAAAAAGAGGAATGAGTCTGTAATAAGCCTATTTAGTAATTTATTTATGTATTTTTGGCCATCCAAAAATGGGGCAAATGTCAGGTTCTGTCTTCTTTTGAAATGTCTTTGTGTTCAGAATGCAAGTGTTCTCTTGTCTGGTCCTGTTGTATTCTTTTACTTTTATTTTGTATTCTTTTATTTATTTATTTTATGGTTTGGCTCTCAAGAGGCATATTTAAATTGTCATAAATGTAGTAAAACTTTTCAGGAAAAAACACTCAGAGACCTTGTTTATTTGAGTTTTAAAAATATTATTTATCATACCCTGTAAAATATCATGTATCAACCCTCTAGGGACAGGGTAGGCTTTTCAAATCACTCATAAGCTGAAATCTTGTACAAGATGCAAATTAGGAGCTTGATTAAAAGAAAACTAGTGGTAAGACTATTTCTGGTGAAGTTTCTGAAGGCACAGCAGCAATCAGTGTGGGCCCAGCTAAGAAAATCTGTTGTGAACATTTTCACTGTTTCACTTTATGCAATATATATATACATAAAGCATGAAATTTTGGCCCAGGTGGGTGTGCCAATCTGTTGAGACTACCTGATCCAGAAGGTGTTTTAAATTATGGAAACCACAAGAGATCAATACTTCTCAAAACATCTCTGGCACATTGAAAAGATTTTTTCAAAAGAATATTTTTTTGCAAGGTTTCAGCAATATCCAATCCACATCTAAAAAAGGAGTCCATTCAAGCTTTTGATTAACAAGAAGCAACATTGGAGAGGTGGCCTCTGATCTGCATGCTTAAATTTCAGTCTTGGAACAGGCTGCAGAGGCTGCATTTAAAGTTTGAATTTTGTTTCATTTGCAGTAGAACGGAAGAGCTGGCAAGCTTAGACACTACCAATGCTTTGTGGAAGCCGACATATGAATTTGTTCTACAAATGTGCCAGGGACACACTGATCCAACAGTTAGATCACTTCCAGAAGACACAGAGTTAGATCTCTGAGCTTACTTCCAATTCTTTCTTATTACTACCCATTAAAAGAAAAATTCTGCATAAAGCAAAGCAGGTAATTAATTACAGCACTGAGTGTTATCCAAAGAAGAGCTCTCATCTTCAAATGTATAAAAATAAATAAACGACTAAGCTAAAATATCTCAATCCTTCAAACAAAGAAGGTAACACTTTTCTCATCAGCTTTGGGAATTTGAGGTTGCAGATGGGTTTTGGGTTTCTAAGGTAGGACATCAGATCAATACCTGGCTCCGGCCTGGTGTCACCAGCAGAATTTTGGGTTTTTTGATCATGGGTCAGTCTACACGACACTAATCCTACTGGTGACAGATGAGGTACACCTGTCTCAAAGAGGGAAAAGGCTCTTTGCACAAGAGTCAGTAGGGCTCATCAAAAGAGCTTTAAACTAGATTTGAAAGGGGAAAGGGATAAAACCAGGCTTGATAGAGATAAGCCTGGAGGTGGCATGCCAATGTTTGTGGGATGGTGTGCTAGTGAGGTCCTTTGGT
Organism: Balearica regulorum gibbericeps; assembly: GCF_011004875.1. NCBI lineage: Eukaryota > Metazoa > Chordata > Aves > Gruiformes > Gruidae > Balearica > Balearica regulorum. Next base: position 39,433,099 of record NC_046189.1, read on the forward strand.
CTGCTGTCTCACTAGAGGTAGGGGATGGAGATCCATGGGGCAGCAAAGACACAAGGGTTATTGATGTGTTATAAACCAGGGAGGTGCCCAAAAAGGTGGCGGGATCAATTGCCCAACTGAAGTGCATCTACACCAATGCACACAGTGTGGTCAACAAACAAGAGGACCTGGAAGCCATTGTGCAGCAGGAGAACTATGATATAGTTGCCATCACGGAAACATGGTGGGATGACTTGTACAACTGGAGTGCTGTAACGGATGGCTGTAAACTCTTCAGAAGGGATAGGCAAGGAAGGAGAGGTGATGGGGTTGCCCTGTATGTTAGGAAGTGTTTTGATTGTCTAGTGCTTAATGATGGTGATGATAGGGTTGAATTTATGAGTAAGAATCAGGGGGAAGGCCAACAAGGCAGATATGGTGGGAGTCTGATATAGACTATCCAGCCAGGATGAAGAGGCAGACAAAATATTCTATAAGTCTCACAATTGCTAGTCCTTGTTCTCATGGGGGACTTCAACTTACCAAATGTCTGCTGGAAATACAATACAGCAGAGAGGAAGCAGACCAGGAGGTTCCTGAAGTGTGTGAAGATAACTTCTTGACACAGCTGGTGAGGGAGCCAACTAGGGAAGGCACCTGCTGGACCTGTTGTTTGCGAACAGAAAAGGACTTGCGGGTGATGCGATGGTTGGAGGCCATCTTGGATGTAATGATCACAAAATGATAGTTTTTGATTCTCAGAGAGATAAAGAAAGGGGTCAGCAGGACTGCTACCTTGGACTTCTGTAGGGCAGACTTTGGCCGGCTTAGGAGCCTGGTTGGCAGAGTCCCCTGGGAGGCAGTTCTGACGGGCAAAGGAGTCCAGGAAGGCTGGGCATTCTTCAAGAAGGAAATCTTAAAGGCGCAGGAGCAGGCTGTCCCCATGTGCCAAAAGACAAGCCAGCAGGGAAGAAGACCAGCCTGGCTGAAAAGAGACTTTTGGCTGGAACTCAGTAAAAAAAATAAAAGACAGTTTATGGCATTTGGAAGAAAGGGCAGACAACTCAGGGGGATGGCAAGGATGTCGTGAGGTTATGCAGGGAGAAAATTAGAAGCCCAGCTAGAACTTAATCTGGCTACTGCTGTAAAAGACAATAAACAAATTTTCTATAAATACATTAGCAACAAAAGGAGGGCTAAAGAGAATCTCCATCCTTTATTAGATGCAAGGGGAAACATAGTGGCAAAAGATGAGGAAAAGGTTGAGGTGCTTGATGCCTTAATGCGGAGTAAAAGTGTTCCTACAAAAAAAGGAATCGTGATTTTAAATACAGTGAGAATGAAGGACATATGAGCTGCAGAGAGAGAGAGACAAAGAGAAATGGTGTGATGTGTTCAGGCTGGGATGGTGCTTCACATGGCATGATTAGAGAGGTGACGTGGAGGAAAAATAGGGAGCTGCTGTATAGTCATTTACATCAGTCAGGTAGTAAGTTTACCTATAGTGCTATTCATTTACTAACCTGTGAGGAATTGAATGAAAAGTATTCTTTAGACACAGAGGGATAACATTCTTGTCCTTGTTCTTGCTTATCAGTTCCTTCCTTTTCCAGGTAACTCTTTTCCAGCCCAGTCCCTTTTGTACTTTCCCCTTCCTTCTCTATGATCCACATGACACTGCAAATTGTCGTATTTTTCTTATTACTGATTGTTCTACTGCACAATATAGACTTTTCATCAAATCCTGTAGAGTTCCTGAAACCTACAATCATAATTTCTTTGCTTTCAATCTCTTTTTCTCATACCGTGGTAGGTTCAGATTATACTTGATATAGCCAATCTGTGCAGTCCTTGCTGCTGGAGAAAAGCTTTGAGTTTATTGGTTTGTAGTCCATTGGTGTTTTGTAGCTAATTATATTTCCTTCTGGTTTCCGGTTACTCATGATGCTGCGGACATTCTACTTTGCATTGTCCCCCATAAATTGGAAAGCCATCTCTTCATGAATGACCTATAGTTTTAATAGCACCATAACTAAAAACCAAATTTTCTTACCTGCAAGTACTGGCACTTATGGAGCAGGAAGCTCTGAGCTTTCAATTTCACTGCGAGGACAAATCCATGATTGATAGGCTGAATAACACCAGTACCTACTGTTAGGCATTATAGAATCATAGAATCTTTAAGGTTGGAAAAGACCTCTAAGATCACCAAGTCCAACCGTCATCTTGCACTGTATGCATGGTTTGGATGAATAAGCAGCATCTGCACTTAAGTGGTTTTGCTTCATCATTGTAAAGTGGACCTGAGTTCTTGGGCTGCTGAAGGCAGCAGGACCCAGCAGGCCAACGGGGACTGGTGCCATCATAGCACCTACTCTCTTCCTTAACCTAAACTCCGGTAACCCTGGGCCATTGCAACACTAGGATCCCATAGGATCCTCCTTGCTCATCCCTGTGTAGGCTTTTGGGGTCATGTTTGCAGGATGGGATGCTGGTCTTGTGTGGAAGTTGTTGGGTGAAAGAGCTACGCTCTGCTGAGCATCAACTGAGTGGATTTTCTTCTGTCTCTGCTTTTTTCTGTTACTTTCAGGTAGGCATGGACAAGGAATGGCTGGAAGCTGGCCCACTTCTGGGAGCTGTAGGAGCTCAGGGGACAAGGTAACCATCTCCTTACCATCTCCTTACCAGCCTGTCTTTCCAAGGACAATGAAAAACCAGAAGTGACAGAGAGGATGAATAAATTTTCCTTTCCTTAATTTAAATTTATTTTCTCTCTCTTTTTTTTTTTCTTTTCCCTTCTTTTGCAGTTGCAAATGTTTTGAGAATTCATCATCTTCCCAGGTTGATGGCAAGACCCTCATGACTCCAGCTGTGAGTCATGATTCCCAGCTGGGTGCTTCTGAAGAGGGACAAGAAGCTCGGATGTGCCCCTGATCTCCCACCAGCATGGGCCAGGAACATCTGTCTGCTCCTTCCCTTTCTTCAGACAGTCCCGAGGAGGAGGGAGGCAGGCAAGTAGGAGTATGAAAGGCAAAGGATCAACTGGCCGTGTTATATTAGCCAACTGAAATAATTCTTCCTGGCTGTGGAAGCAGTCTTCCCATCCAAAGCTGCTTTCTTTTCTTTTCTTTTCTTTTCTTTTCTTTTCTTTTCTTTTCTTTTCTTTTCTTTTCTTTTCTTTTCTTCTCTTCTCTTTTCTTTTCTTTTCTTTTCTTTTCTTTTCTTTTCTTTTCTTTTCTTTTCTTTTCCTTTCCTTTCCTTTTCTCTTTTCTTTTCTCTTTTCTTTTCTCTTTTCTTTTCTTTTCTTTTCTTTTTTCTTTTCTTTTCTTTTTTCTTTTCTTTTCTTTTCTTTTCTTTTCTTTTCTTTTCTTTTCTTTTCTTTTCTTTTCTTTTCTTTTCCTCTTTTCTTTTCTTTTCTTTTCTTTTCTTTTCTTTTCTTTTCTTTTCTTTTCTTTTCTTTTCTTTTCTTTTCTTTTCTTTTCTCTTTTTCTTTTTCTTTTTCTTTTTCTTTTTCTTTTTCTTTTTCTTTTTCTTTTTCTTTTTCTTTTTCTTTTTCTTTTTCTTTTTCTTTTTCTTTTTCTTTTCTCCCCCCTCCCCCCCCCAAACAGGAACAGTTTATTTCCACTTTTGGGCAGGTTCCTTGGCCAAGGGCCAGCTCTCCCCATTGCCTCTCACGCGCCACTTCCCGGCGCCCCCCCCCCCAACTGATCTTACAAAGTGCCTCAGGGACCCAACTTTACTGAATAGCAAAATCAAACTATGCAAATCGAGCTTGGATTATTACATATATAATCATGAAAACATTTTTCCTGCACTATTGCCTGTGCCCAGCTTCCTGCCCTACTGCTCTGAGTGCTTCAGCGCTGTCTATAGCTGTTGAACTGAAGCACCCGAGGATGGTTCTGAAGCAGGAAGAGAGTTCAATCTGCAGGCTGGTTTTCCAGACACTTTCTTTCTCATTCTCCACAAGATAGTTGATATTCCCCCGGATTTCACTGTTATTATTTGGGTGTCTCTACTTCAGAGCGAAGGGTAGATGAATGCCTTGTTCAGCCTCTTCAGTCCACTCTAGTTCTATTTTAGTTTGAGAAGCTTGTGCTGCTTCGCTAGGATGGGTGCAATTCATGCCAACAGCTCAATCTTTCTGTAAAGTTAGGCATCTCAGGCTGGAAAATAAGTAAAAGGTAAAGCTGCACGATGCAGTGCAGGGAGCCAAGTTCTGCAGTCTGCTCTAGGTGATAAAAAGTATACATCCTGATGGGCACTTTCCTTCAAAGGAGAAGTGGTGAGGTTCACGTGGACGTTTTAATGAATGAAACAATGCGTAATGAGTCAGGAAATCCTACCCACCTTAGCAGTTAAACAGATGTCTGAAGCCTGAACTGTCAGCATAGCCTGTGAGGAAAAGTATGAGATCCTGATGATGGATGTGAAGGAATGCTTCTCTGAAGACACCTACTTTTTATTCTGATGTAAAAGTTACTTTTATTTCTTTATTTTTAATGCTATATAGAGTATTTTTGAGGCATACATAATTAGGAAAAACCTGAACTCTATCATTAAAAACAAGCCTATATTTTCCATTAAAAATTCCATTTTAAATCTATAAGAAAAAAGAGAAAAAAAACCCCACCCTTAACTTTGCAATTAATGCAGTTTTGCACAATTTTTTATATAGTCTTGATGAATGATTGATTTGCACAGCAAGTCTTCTGTCTAAGCCCATACCAAAGCACAACCTGCACCGTCCTGGTGTGGCGTGAGGCAGAAGCGTGCTGCGGGCTGTGGAGCAAGTCGAAGGGAAGTGTCATCTGCAATATCTGAACAATGAACAGAGCACCTCACCACAAAGTCAATTATCCTTTCAAAGCAGCCATCGTACATGCTCAGGAGCCAGATGTTGGCATTGTGATACTAATTTAAAAGGAAGGTTGAATTTTTTTATTTTTTTTTTTTTAAATGTTGGCTTTCCAAGGATTAAATAGAACATTTTCAATGTAGTTGAAAGAAGAGAGAAACGTTCTTGTTTCCTGTTTGGTTTGAACTCAATCGTTTCTCTCTCGATGAAGCATGAAATAGAAAGCCCACTGTGAACCTCAGAATATTTGAATTCAGGTAAAAAGTGCCACGTCAGCTGATCTTTCAAAAAATATACATGTGTCTTTTCAACTATTTCAGCCATGACGCCTATGTCTATTTTTTCTTGGTAAAGGCACACTAGTAATTAAATAACCAAGTTTGATAAGTAAAATTCATGTGACTATGGTTTAGAAAATGCAGCATAGCTTCTTTTTTTTTTTTTTTTTTTTAATCTCTTATATCACACGTTTAAATCTGGTTCTGGTCTCTAATGGCCAAAACTCCTGCTGACTCCTCGCTGGTCTATGCAGATTGAACCGCGACTCTTGACTTCGCTCCTAGCCGGTATGTGTCCTCATCCCCAGTGCCAAAACAAACCCTTCCCCTCTGTGTTTTCCTGTTAGCAATACTGGTACAGAGGCCAAGGACCGACAACATTTCTCTTAACCCTAGACCCTTCTGCTCCAGTAGGGGAGAAGGAAAATGATTGAGAAAACTTTTGCCGTAGTTGGGTTGTTTAATCATATGGGAAAATGCACTGCCAGCATCCCAGCAGCCCTAATTCTCTGTGTAAGTATGGGCAGAAAGGGAAGACAGAAAGAACTTTTTTAAATTTTTATTGCTATTGAATGACTTTATAATATATATGTTTCACTTAAACTAGTATTTGATAACTCTATCAGCCACTGCACTCATCCAGCAACATTTCTTATTTATCCAGTTGGACATACTAATTTACTTTTATCATAATACTTGAAAAATAATTGTCTTACCTCTCTTAGGACACGCTACAGGGTTTATTCTCCCCTTGCTATCTAAGTAGTTATATTCATAAATCCTGATGCACTGAGAGCAGAATAGACTTTATATGCCTAGCAATTTCTTATGATTTCTAAGCTATTATCCCCAAATCCTAATTAACCATTATTAAAAATAATGTGGCCTTTCTAGAGTGTGAGATATAGCAACATGATAAGATACGATGTGAAAGTCCCAAGTATCGTATAATGAAATTTTGCTGCTTTACTTTCCTCTTTTATTAGAGATTTCTAACATAATACTGCATTTTCATTCAAAGTGACAGGATTCAGTAGTATATATTTTGCAAACTGCCAAAACAGAGTCATTGGATTTAGTTTTCTAATAATCAAACAACCGTATAACATGCCTGTACATGTCAGAAACTGAAGAAAGCAAATTTATACACAACAACGTGTATTTTGTGGATAGTGATAACCCACCCAAATCTAATTTAATCAAATATTTAAAGAGGTAATAATTAATTTTTAAAGAATTGAAGTGAACCGTAACTAGGAAGAAATGTTATTGTTTATTTTTAATGCCAGAACAGTATTCCTGATGCATTTTTAATATTTCATTAAGGCAGTAACTTTCATGCTATATTTTTTCAAGTTTTTATATCTCACTGATCCTTTTTTTTTCTGAACAAAGGTGAAATATGGTAGGCAAACTTAAAGCTTGAACTGATACATTCTTTGAGGATCTTTTGTCATAACTAGTTAAACACAACCAGAAGTATTTTTAAACAAACTAAGACACAGCACCTGGTTGGGAGCTAGGCAAGTGCTGCTTCTTTTAGCCTGTGAATGTGTCCTTCCCATCAGATACTACTTTCTGTCCTTTCTTTTGAGCTATTATTCATCATTCTTATTTTCTAGGAGAGGCATTTGCAAGAAAGGTTTTAAAGCCCACCACTCCTTGTGACTTTCAAACCTACGAACTGCTCTGTCTTGGTCTTTTGTTTTTTTGATGAAGTGTCTCTCACATTTTGAGCCTTTTATACTCAAAACTGTGGAAGCCTGTTTATTGCACTCTGGCTCCAGCCCTAGTTAAAGGTGTGAACTACCAAAGTGGAAGGGGGCACATGCACATTAACACTGCTGTGGAAAACATCGCTTGACAGATGGATGCATGTTAAATGGATGTTTGAAGAAAGGTGTTTGCAATAAAAATCTTGAGTATGGCATCAGAGGAAGACCACACACAATTTTCCAGCTTTATTTCTGTAATATATAAGGGTCAAGCTTGTTGTAGTCCCTATGCTTTTTTACTGTCACATACTTTTCTTGGTTATTCTCAACAGCTTTGATAGGAACATGAAGTACCAGGGTTCAGATGCCATATATGAATATGTATATATGAGTGTATACATACACACACTTTTATTTGATATTTCATAGTAATATTTCATATATTAATACTTTTGCATTTATTTTAAAGCCTGACTGTTGACAAAGGTCTACCCTGGAGCATGAGGATCTGAGAAACTGTGGTATAAATTGTCAGTTCATTCAGTGAATGGATATCAAAATGGTCCAAGGATAGGTTGAGTTTCTCCAGTTTCAGTTACCAGTTCTTAATCTTTGGGGGATAAAGGAGATGCTCTTTACTTTACCCAGCTATAGAACTGGGAATTTGATTTGCAGATCTCTTGGTTGTGAAAAATCTGCCTCTGAACAATTCTAAGAGCTGAAGTGTTTAAATCCTGGTTGAGAATATGTATCCAGGATTAGGTACAGCAAAGTTCAATGGAAATAGTCATCTGGGATTTCCTTGACACTCTGTTGCAAAAATTATTAGTATTTTTTTCTTTATTTATTTTTCTCTCTCTCCCCTCTCCCCCCGGATTGTTGTAAAACACTTAGTTCCTGTAGATTTTTCTTTCCCATTTCTAGACTTCACCTAGCCCACTGTGCAAGGAACCAGACTGGGTGCATGGCAGGAAAGAGGAGCTTTAGACAAGATGTCTCCTTATTTGATGCTAAGTTGATGGAGCCCTTAGCTGTTCCCTGGACAGATAATAGGACTTTCCAGGCAGAGTGCTGTATTGTCTCTATTTTTGCTCTTTGCCCAAAATACTTCTGGCTCAACTGTCTCCTGCCTACACAAGAAAATTTTGCACCCCCTGCCTTAGCTGAACTGGTTTTTTTCTTTATGTATGGATTTTTATTTTTTTTTTTTTCCCTGAGTTCATAATTGCTGTTTCTATTTGTTTCTTCTCATTGTCAAATACCTAGTCCAGGAATCCTTCCACCTGAGATTAGCAAGAAAAAAACCACATGAATAACAACTACTACAGTTTACAACTTGTAGATTCAATTTTTTTACATAAATTTTCAAAAATGAAAGGATAAGTGAGAAGACCTTGCAGGCAAGGAACGCGCCGAAATTGTCAGCTAATTTATACACTCTAACCAGTTTGCTCAGCTTTATGGAGACCTCCTTATAAGTGGTTCTTGTGCTACGGCAATATATTATTTGTAATTTCTTAAAATGTCCTGACTTGATGGAAAAGAGGGCAAATTCTTCTTTCACAAATAACATTTGACTTCGAAAGGAGCATTTGAAGCCACAAAACTGGAACATGAACATTCACACCCACTGTACAAATGGTTCAAAAATCCTGTCTTCTCCCTCAGGCCCAGCTCCAGCAAGCACTTACACACATGCTTAACTTTATGCACACGAGTAATCCCATTGATTTAATGGGATTATTCCCATATGTGTAGTTACACACACATAAGTGTTTGCAGGATTGGGGTCTATTTCTCTAGCAATGATTTGAAACCTATGGAAGAAAATACTGTATGCAAGTTAGATATTATTTAATGGCCACACATTAAGCCTGAATATTTCTGCTGAAATCAATGGGGCTGTGCCAGTTTGTACTGGCTGAGAAACTGGCCTCTGCTGTGTGTAGTGTACACCCTCTAGATGCAACGCATTTGTGGCTATTACGGCATAGAAAAGGGGAATGGAAAGATAATCAGTAGCAAAAATATCAAGAGAGAAAATTCTCCATGTATAGAGGTTACTGTATTTCCAAATCTTGATTTATAACTTGACAACTGCATTTAGAAAATGTTTGGCTACATACAGGGTATGCTCCTCAATAATGTAGTAATTTGTAGCTATTTCAGACATAGAAAAGGTTTACATTTTATATGTGTGAATATAGAAATCTATATACACACAGACGTATAGGAGAAAACTATTTCCAAGCATCAGAAAAGTATATATAAATATGAATGCTTGCCTGAATGCGAACTTGCATGCACAGGATGAGCACTACAAAAAACCCAACCAACTTTGTTAAAAATAACTGAACTTAAAGTTGCCTCTGACTTGGATAGTTTACTTTTAATTTGAAATTCTGCAGCCAAGATATTTTTTAAAAATTTAAGGCAAGTAACCATCTGTCATAAATGATGGAAATGGAATATAAATAAAATAGTACTTGTAGTATTCCGATGGAAATCAGATGCCAAACGTATCCAAGGTCTAGGCAGCAGGAACACTTTCAGATGTCAGGAACAAAAGCAGAGAAAGGAGTTGGTTTGGCCAGGACACGTTTTGCTGTGTGTGGTGTATCTTGTTGGCTGTCCTGAATTACAACATTATTAAGCAATTTGGGCTGGAGCATCATTATGCCCCATGAAGAATTCAAGGAAGATCTTGAGTTGAGCGTGTTGCAAGAGGAGTCACGCTGTGCCATTTGGTATAAAAAAATATAATCAGTTTTATGCCACTGGCACATTCGAACACCTAGTGGGATATGCTGGGCATCAATGTTCAAGGTTTTATATAAGGTAACAGCTGCTTTGGTCAGGCAGTTAATTAAATGTGTTAATTTTCCATACAACCAACAGTAGTGACAACAGATCAGAGTGGGATTTTATGACATTTCAGGGTTCCCTTATGTGATCACAACGATGGATTGCACCCTCATCATCTTTCACATCCCTTCACTGAATGGCACTGCCTTTACCCTTTGGAAACGGGCTTCAGTCTTTGACTGTACAAATAACGCAATGGTGATGCTTTGGTACCACTTACTGAATATTGCCAGTTGTCCCAACTCCAGTCTTGAAAAGCTGTTTGGGCTTATTCCCACCCTGATGTTGGTTTAGTCAGAAGATGCAGCAATTCATTTACAAGGCAAAGGTATTTTTTTATTTTCTCCCTCCTATCTTACATGCCTTATTAGAAATATTTAATGAGCAGATAGGTAGACTGGAAATGAAATGGCATGATATTCTGAATAGCTAGCTATTCTTCACGTGTAAAATCACAGAAAATTATTTCCTTGTTCTTGATAGTTTGGTTTGCTGTACAACACCGCAAGATGACAAATTCAACCTTTTTCTGTACGTTGTTACTTTCATAACATGATCATAACTCAAATGCATCCAGAAAGAAAAGGTAAATGGGGAGGATTCATGAAAAGGACTAGAACATATTTAGAAGTAATGGACTGACAAATGTGCAGACTGAATAATATAAATGAACTGAACAATCTTCCCCACCAAATGGATAATACGATGTGAAGAAATGTGGAAGAAATGTAAATCACCAAGTTAGGCATGTAAAGACTGACCAAAAATGAGTCATACTCCTACGCATTTGGCTCACAATTTGAAATATTTGTTTTTAGTTGATTGAGTAGCCACTAAAAGTATATGGTAAGCTTTGTTTGAATTTGATCTGTCACTTTTTTTGATGGGTGACAATGATTTTATGACATATGTCACATTGTGTCACATCATTCAAAACACATTAAGTCATGCTCTATCCCATCATTTCTGAAGGCAATAATGCTATTCAACATGACGTGACATGACGAGATATAACGCAACTCAACAGCTGAAAAAATAAAGGGAAAGTTTTGTAGGTATGACATAGATCCCAGAAATAACATTGGGATGAATCTTAGGAAGATCCCAGGAGGGAAGTTTTCAAAATGGGTCAGCTGACTGACTGATGTCTTCATGAAGATGGGCTCTGAGTTACTCGGTTTAGAGAGGCAGTGAGTAAATTCCATAATCATGATAGGAGTCTGTCATTAGGCTCAGTGATACAAGTGAGTTCTTCAAGAAAAACTTGCTGGAAAGATGAGTCTTATGCCTGAAATGTGACAAGCGTGGAACTGTCTCTGACCCGAAAGGCTGTATGTCTGTAGGTGTTTTAGAGCATTTAAAATTTCTGAAACCTCAGGAGATGTTTGAAGTAGAAACCATTACAAGAAGGCTGCTTCCCCCCACCCCCCCACCCCCCCCCGATGTGGTCTTCTAATACTTTTAAAACAAAGATGGCTGCGATCTTTATGAACTGAAGATTATCTCCTTTTCTGCCTTTTGACTATTGGAAGTGCAGTGGTTTTGTTGCATATGGCGTCATGATGTTCTTTATTCTTATTGACTGCAGTGAAGCCATGCTTCTTTGTACACACAAAGGACCTTCAGCTAGATCGACAATGGGATTGTCTCCATTTAAATGCAGCACCTAAGCACAAAACGTGAAGTCCCCTGATCAGCTGACGCTTTCACTGGAAGGTCCCAAATTCCTTAGCCACCAGGATTGCACCATAGATATCTTTCAGGTAGATTAAAATATTTTAGTCGTGTGCATAATCAAATATCATATGCTTGCTAATGTTGTGCACTTCCATAGCTACACCTGGCTAATCACCGTCTCATTAATCATTAGGTTTCTTACACCATTTTGCCAGTGGAACCTATGAACACAGATTATCTGAAAGTTCTGGATACTGCAAAATCAGAGATGGAAGCTGAAGACTACGTATACTGAAATCTTTCCTTACCCGCCTGACTTGATATCACTGACCTGAATTTAAGTCTCCCATTTCCTAAGGTAATTCCTGAGAAGGTACTTTATGGCTCATTTCTCCTTTTTTGAAGCTGAGCCTTTTTTAATCCTTTAAACCATTCACTGGAAATTATACCCCAGTGAATATGATAAAGCCTCTAGTAGAACAAGCTGTGTCAGAATACCTCGAGGCACAGGTTGGAGAACGAGGGCTCTCCTGCTCGTGGGAAGAGGGTAAGGAGGCCCATGGATGTAGCCACCACCTTTTAGATGTGTTTCCAACCACTGGACATTGTAAGTGAGGCCACCAGAATGACGTTCTTATATTAGCGAGTCCTGATACGATGTCCAAAAGACTGCTTATGGCTCTGAAGCCAAACAAAAAGATGGACTTTTAGTTTTCTGAACTTATGCACCACTCTCTTTTCAGAATTTCCTGTTAACAAGCTTCTTGCATATTCTCTGTTATTCTTTAGGCCTGATTTTCATGTTAATTGTCCTGGAAGACATCCTTGATGTCTGGAGTTTCCATTATATGCTAGGGCAGCTGAGAACTGAGCCGAGTAACACCCATCCCCCTTTCTTTGGTGACATTTTCCCACAAAAAAAACCCCAAACCCAAACCTGCAGTTCTCTACCTTTCTTTGCAAAACGTTGTTAGGTAATTTACAGACTGAATATCTTGAGATTCTTCCACCTTTGTTGCATAAACTAAAGAGAAACTTGTGTAAATTCTCACTTTATTACCACACCTGTTAGAAATCACTGCTACAACTTAGGTGTGAAAAAATGTGGCTGCACTATACCTAGTAAGAAATACGTATGTACCAGCCTCACTGTAAGTGCATCACCGCTGCTATAAACCAGACACAACTACTTTGGTGACATTCACTGTTACTGTACGTTGACAAGTTCCCATTTAATTTACTACATATGGTTCCACGTCTCCATAGCTACTCTCGTGAATTCATTATTCATTAAATAAGTGATGAATTTACTCAAATATTGCAGCCACATGGCTGACACAAATGCATTCTAATATTATTAACACGTTGCCAACTTGCAACTCTTCGAAGTCTGAGTAAATGTTTTGACAAGAAGAGGCAGCAAGAACAAATAAGTAGTAGCAGCCTAGATGAAGTTCAGCCATAGTTCTAACAGCTTTAAAGTCTTAACAGTGTTTTCACTGGGGCAGTACCAGATAAATTGCTCTTATGTGTGCATACAAGAGACTAAAATTCCTTTGAAAGTTTATAATTTCTCATGGGAAAACACAACATAAAAGTTACTTTTACTCATAGAAAAACAACACCATATTTTCCTGTCAACCTTTGCTGTTGGGAATTTCAAACTTTTTGCATTTTTTCCCTGTGATTCTTTGTCAGCCCAAGGGACAGGCGTTTACAACATAATTTACTTTCGGCATGTCTCTGTAAATCATTGTAATACTTTCTGTGGCTAATGAAAAAAAAAAAAAAAAAAAGCAGCGCTCTGAAGTTGGACTGACAAACCACTTTTCCAAGCCTTCAGCAGCGAAGCAGAAATGCCCCGTTTCTGGAGGGCAACACTGACGTGGAGAGATACACAAAAGAAATGTATTTTACAAGGGCTTTATATGAATGTTTGTGTTTAGAGTTATTGGGAAATATTTATTGAACTGTATTTACTTGCAATAAAACATACAGAATGTGTGGAGCGTAAAACGTGTCTTGGTGGCAGGCTTCTGGGCACGAAGGGAAAAACATTGACATTACATTTTTGGAGGAGGCAGTATTTTTTTGTTTCTGACTGTTCTTAAGGTCTGTTGTTGTCACTGGTGTTGCACAGGCTTAACGGTGTTGTCTTGGATTAGGTGCTTTAAGCATAGCCTGCCATAAAAAATCTGGAAACCTGTAGAGCCTTTCAGCCTCACTTTTTGAGACTGCTGCTAATATCAAGGCTCATTCAGTTTTACATTAGAACTTGATGACTTGCACATTGGTTGAACCTTCACCTTTTACAACCTTAATGGGGATTTATTAGCTATTTCACAGTGTGTAAATTTGAATCTAGGTCAGATGAGGAAGAAAAATAGGGCAAATCTGGGCCTTAAGTATAACCTGCATATAATATATCAGGATAAAAAAAAAAGGTGCAAAATTAAACAGATGATTAAAAGTGTCTAGAGCAGTCAGAGTCTGAAAAAAGAGCTTGATAAATTAGGGGTGTATGTAGGGGTTTTTTTCGAGTTCAAACTCAGGTGACTGGTGAAAGTCTGGTTTCCACACAAATTCAGCAGATTAAGGAGTTAAAATAGCTTGTTAACCTGTTTCTGCTAACTGCTCGCAAGAGGAAATGTAACACAGGTGTGTTTGATATTCACAAGATTAAAGCTTTTGTCCACCATCAAATGTTCACCACATTAAAGCTGTTTTAATGAGGTATTGGAAGATAATGAATGTAAGCCTCTAATTCACTGCAGAAGAGACAGCTTGACCCTGCTTTGACCTCACTGCAGCCAGGTATCTAAACCAACATATTAGTCACACTTACACCAAAAGATACCAAACAGCCGCTACCTGCTGCCATTGTCATCTGCTAAAAATATATCTGCTTCAGGTGCCTGAACTTGTCTGCTCAGTATCCTGGAAATCTGCCATCAGATATTCCCCACACGATGGTACCCATCCCTACCAGCTCTTTTGGGAAAACTGTTCCGACGGAAAAAACCCACAGCTGCCATGAGAAGGAAGGATCTTTACAGTGTGTGTGCGTGGGGAATGGGTAGGGGAAAAAATGGGTACCAATTAATGTTATTGCTCGGTTATCATTCATCTTGATACTCAGCGATGTTCAGAAAGTCAATAGCTGGAGTGAATAAAGGTTGGAAAGGTCTTTCTGGTTCATCTAGTTTTGTACTTAACTCTTGGATGGATCCACCCTCCCGCTAAGCAAAGGTAAGCTGCCTGTTTAGTTATTCTTAATAGAATAAGCTCCAAATAAAAATAAAATAAAGATCCTGAAAGGTTCTCCAAACCAGATTTATTTTGGCATGCATATGCAGGAAACTATGTACTGTAGCAAGTTTTAAATACTGTATTTGGACACTAATTCTCAACTGCCGTCATCAGTTTGCTGACAGCCATCTGCTTGGACCCTGCTCCTTCCTCCCGTTCAGCACCGTTAAAGTAAAATATTGACAGAAACAACTTCTGCAGCAAAAGTGGAAAAGTTAATAACATAACTGAAGTCACACAGGATTTTTCTCTAATGTTCTGGAGCTCTCCTACAATTTTGTTTTACACATGCCTTAATTTAGAAGTGTCCCACCCAGCTTAAAAATAGGAGATTGTGTAGCCAGCTATCTTTAGATGACACAGGTTACCAAGGAGGAATCTATAGCCGTAAGTGCCTGCAGGATAGTTCATGTGACTTAATACTAATGAGCAATATACGGGCTCCTGGAGAAGCTGGCACACCGGGAGTTATGTTGTCAATCAGAGCCGGGACAAGAAGTCACCACAGTAAGATTGTCACTGTGGCTGCCGAAAGCTGCAGCGGAACATGCAGCAGATTGATATAATATGAATTTACCTGCAGAAACATTTTGAACAGTGATGTAGAGAGCCCACACAATCCCTTACGTCGTTCTCATTGCATACTGCTGGCTCAGTGCTTTCAGGGGTGCCTTGGTGCTTCCAGAAAGACCCTGCCTGAGCCTCCTTGGACCCAGATTTTTTTGTTCAGTACGCGGCTTGTGATGTTCCCCACCTTAATGAGGCTGAGCAGCTCCAGTTCGGCACAGAGAAAGCTCTGCCTTCAGCTCTTTGGATGAAATGTCATTAAAGCTCTTGCACAGGTTATAGGGCAATGTACAATAGTTTGCCACTAATTATTTCAAAAAGAAAAGTGAATGTGCATTCATGTATACATATCCAGATATACATTCATATAAATAATTTATTTATCATACCTATTTATAATACATGAATCTTTTATATTTTATGGTGATACCATTGCTGTTTGCAGATTTACATCTCTTATTAAATTCCCCGCACAACAAAACACAATACTATAGAAAAATATATATATATCTCCTTACAAACTGATTTGAGATTTCTAATCCAAGTGGTCTTACTGTCTGCAATATTCCTTTCTAAATTGTGTCATTATATCCCACAAATTGACTTGCAATGAAAGGTAATTTCTTTTTTATTCTCTTACAGCTTTGTGGGAGAAAGGAAGAAGGAACCTATCCCATAAAGGACAACACAAGAGTTTTCAAGCTGAAGTCTCTAACATGTACAACTGTGTCTGCTGTTCTGCAGATACATATGCATTAAACCTGAAGTCAGCCTTGTGAGAAGATGGGTATGTTTACTATGTTGAAGAGATCAGTAGTAGATTTAGTGGAGAAAGTAAAGCCTTTGGGCAGATGAAAAAAATTCTAAAAAGTCTAGTTTCCAAGCAGAAAATTTGACTAGTGATGCAGAGAGCATACCAGAAGCTAAAAATTGTTTTTGCGTGAAGACAATGCCTCATTGTCAAACCCAACACTTGAAAATAGGAACATTACATTTTTTTGAGAAACATTTTCAATATTTGACCTGTTTTTTTCTTCCCATAGAACAAAAATAAATAAATCCTCCTCCATTGCCCTGAGAGAGTGCATTGACCCCCACCTGTTGCCTGATGGCACAGCCCCGCAGGTCAGTGTGTGGGCGAGGGAGGGGAGCACCAAGCACCCTCCACACCTGGCAGGGAGGCGAGCGGCTTCCTCTCCGCTCCTGCTTGCTTCTGTCTTCCCCGTTCACACTGCTCCCTCCTTCATTTTGGGCTAATCTCCCCAAACTTTGTTTAAAGTCCTCCATGACAATCCTCCAAGTGGTCAGCAACTCCACCTCTCTTCAAAGACCCTGCAGCTCTGTTTGTCCCCACATCTCAGGTGCTGAACCACATAGCTAGAAATTCCCCACTCTGCACTACCTTAAGCACAAAAGCAATAGTTTTCTTCCTTAAGTGGTTCTTAGACCGAAAGGGAAGAGTTCATTGGAAAATAGAAGATACTTTAAACAGCCTGCCGCATGTGTGGTGAGAATGGCTTACCAGCCTTATCGGTCTACCTTGCAGGTTCTCTTTTATGGTCTATATCTGGAGGTGCTGAGGCATCTGCAGAAAGCCACGGGCATAAACCACATGAAGAGATTAAAGATGTGATTGGGAGAGGCAGGATGAAACGCTCCTGTTCTTGTGCATGTTCTTCTGAAGGTACAGCCACCAGTATCTTCTGCACAGGTCCATGAATTTCCACAAGGACTTTTACAAGTCTCTGGGTATTTTACAAACACAGCAACAGCATCAACAAACCCAAAGCTTGGAAAAGTACTCGAAGAAACAAAATCAAGCATGATAGAAAAACTATGCAAAGACATTGCTCTTGCTTCATGGTCAGCCATGTTTCCTACTGTTTGTCTGTAGAGAGAAGTACAAGACACCCAACACGGCTTTGCTGCCTTTTTGTACATTGGTGCAATTAAAATCCCTGTTAAATATTGTAGCATTTAGCTCCACATGTTAAAGAAGGTACTTTTTTCTCTAGCTGCCATTCTTGCTGCCTTTGCCTCAGTGCTGTGCAGCTCCATGTGACTGTGGCGCCAGGAGGTGATTTCTTTTCAAAGTCCAGTGATTTAGAACATTTAGACTTTTTAGAAGTCACAGTGATTTCTGAAACACTTTGTAGTGAAGATGGCATTTGTTGGTTTGAACTAAACTTAACTTGCAAAGAAAGGTATAAACATGACTTTAGTGATCAAAAAGGCATAGGTGTGATGAATGCCACATAGCAAATTATTTTGCTCTTGCAACGTCTTTAATGCAAATGGCATTAAATTAATTCTTGGTATAAGAGAATGTCTTTATTAAAGTGTTTATAGGACATTTCAGAATAGGGTTAGAAACCTGATTTAAGTCTTATAGGTAAAGAACACAATAAAGAGATAAAATACCATGCATTTTGGATATTAAAAGAAGAAGAATCTATTGATCATCTTATACACAAGTCCGACTACGGAAAACTGTTGCCTGTTGTGATGCGGTGACATCAGAGAGATTTGGACACTTCTCCATCATTAAGAACCGGTCACCAGAGGTGCAGAGCACGAATCTCCGCACGCTCCCACCGGCGCGGCACGCCGCTGGCGTGGTGTCCATCAGAGTCGCTCCCGTGCAGCAAAAGGCATTCGTCAACGTCCAGCTGTGACCAATGCCTGCCGGGGGAATTCCTTTCTGCAAAGCTCTGACCACAAGTCCAATGAAAAAAGCTTAAAAAAAAAGAAGAGGAAAATCAGTAAAAGTCTTTTCTATATATACTTCCCACTGAAGAGCAATATCGTAATACAAACTGCTTCTTGGTTTAGCGCCTTCGATGCCAACATTTATGTCAGCTGAGTTGTCAAAGCTGACAATTGACGTCACTGGAGAATCTGAAAGATTTCTACTAGTAAAGTCTCACAAAAGAGAACATCTATTTTCTCAACAAACCTAATTCTTCTCCCTGGCTAGCATACGATATAAATGTGTATGCCACTCTGCATAGCCATGTCTAATTGTAAGGTCACACCTTTCTTTAATGAGTTTCCTAAAAGTTTATAGCAAGTTTCCTTAGCGACACAGGTAGGGTTTCATTGATCTCCAGCCGGGGCTGTCATTATAAGAGGATGGGGTTCCAATTTCTGATTAATGAAAATTATAATTATATACAGATAACGGGGAGAGAGAGACAGAGATGTTTCCATGTTACTTTAAACAAAGAAGAGTTAAGGCCTTATCTTAACTATGCATTGGCACTGCAATGCGAAATGGTCATGCAAAATTAATTTTTAATGTGTTCAATTTATATTAAAAATTTCTGCAAGTGTGTGAATTTTTTTTCTAAGGCTGGAGTGCTACTTCATTTACAATATTCCCTGAAGGTGTTTTTTTTTTTAAAGAGACTCTTAAACTGAAGCCATTTTAAGGGTTTTATGAGACATTATGTGAGCTTTCATATGCAAGTTAGTCGTTAAGTACCAGATATTATATTCTGTAATATGCTTAAGTGATATTAGAGGCTGTATATAGCCTGCAGTAATGGCTATTGCTGCTTTTTTAATTTATCAAGAAAATGTTGCTTAAATAAGGAGCAAATCAGTGCTTGGATGTAGAAAATGTAAATGTAAAGGAAGTAACAATAGTGTTGCGACATACTTTGCACTCTCAGCTTCACTAGGGAGCAAAATCAGGATCTACTTTCTCCTACTCCCATTGACGCACATGGCAAGTCCCATATACACGGTGCTGGACATGTGTGAAAAGAGACATTTCACTGAGTCTCACTAAACACCGTATGACCATTTCTCCTCGAGACTTCATGAGAATTAATATTGTGCCCCTGGTAACTGTGTTTTTTGGGGGTTTTTTGGGGTTTTTTTTTTTTTGGTACGCTTCTTGGCATTCAAACAAAGTAGCATCTTCACATTTGGACTTAAACAAGTGAAGTCTTTGAATGTTCAGCCTACAAAGGGAAATGTTTTTGCTAAGCTGGATTCGCTGGTCAAGCTATAAAAGCCAGGATAAAAAAAAAAAAAAAACAAAAAAACCCAACAAAACAACTCTCACATAGTGAACAAACTTGCTATTTTTTTCTCCCTCCCCCTTTAAGAGTCAGAGGAAGGAGAAAGAAAAAAAAAAAAAAAAAGAAAAAGAAACCTTTAAGCTGACAAGCTTGTAGAATATAAAAGTCATTTGACTTTCCTTTCAAATATGCTTCTTGCTCCATGCCCTGACACAGAAATAAAGTACTTTTGTAGTTCTGCTGCAGAGAAGTGGGAGGCAGGCAAGTTTTACACGGACAGTCCTGAGCAATGACACCTTATTTTGGCCACAGAGTCCCCCACCTGCCCTGACCTCTGCGTGGAGCCCCAGCTGACTGCAGAGCTCATTCTGGTTAAAACATTCTTTCTCTAATCACGGACCACTCTTCTGTGCCCAGCTGCAAACTCCCACTTTCATGTAGAGTTATGATTGAAGAAATGTATTTCAAATGAAAAATAATCTTTTCCATTTTCTTTCCCTCTCCCAGCTGCTGATTCCCACCCTGATTCCTGTTCTGGGGCTGTGATTAATACTTTTTTTTTTTTTTTTTTTTTTTTTAAATCACATCATCATTCTCTCTCCATCCCTGTCTCTCCTCCCCCTCCTGGTCCCGGTCCTCCTCACAGCTGTGGATCTTCACTCCTCCTTCTAGTCGCCATCGTCGTCATCCCCGCTCTCCTTCCTCCCCCTGCTCGCTTAAATATTTCAGAGAAAAGCAATCCAGCTTCATCCAGGCTTTATGGCACTGCCTCTCCTCTTGTCTGCACTTATCCTCGCTTGCTGCCTCTGGGAGGAACGAGGCCCTCGGCACACTGGAACCCGTCTCTTTAATGAACCTGCTTGCAAATGAGCATCAAGTTAGGCACCAAATCGGCAATATGGACCTCAGCGAGCCCTAGCAGAGGGATTCAAGGACTCTCCGTTGAAGAGCAATTTTGCAGGGAACACATGGGCTCTCCAAAATGAGGCAGCGAAAGCCCAGGATAAACATCTCCAGGCTCCCTCCGCCTGGTCTCCGCCTGCTTGATGACCTCATGCGGAGCGCCTGAAAGCTGGTTCATTCAAAAAGTCAGTGGTCCAGAGGGACCTTCCTGGCAAGGAGGAGCTGGCCAGCAAGCGATGGCAAGTC
Source organism: Balearica regulorum gibbericeps (assembly GCF_011004875.1). Lineage (NCBI taxonomy): Eukaryota > Metazoa > Chordata > Aves > Gruiformes > Gruidae > Balearica > Balearica regulorum. The sequence goes on from NC_046189.1 coordinate 39,453,524, forward strand.
CATGCTCCAGGGGAGAGGAGGTCAGGACAGGGTTAGCCACTTTTCCTTGCAGGATAAAGCCTCCCTTGGCCATTTTTTCAGTTTATGACTACTACGAATTCTCTTCATGGACCAGAAAACTTGGTCCCAGCCTCCCAAGTCTACAGTAGCTACCAGGAGAATTATACATTCACCAGATGACAAAATATTCCTCCTTTCATCACGAAATTCTCACTAATGGATCCCAAGTCTAAGGATGAGGAAAATGAAGTTGTCTCCAAGGGAAACATGGTAGTCTCTGCTGTCTACAGCCCATGCATGGTGATTTATTGTGGTTAGAGGACAAGCTGCTGTTGTGATCTGCCCATCATCCTGTCATTGAGGTGGCTTTTGCTTTTCTCTGGGGATGTCCCTGCAGTGCGTTCCCACCTTGACCGGCTAAGCAAGTCACAGCGCTGCCAGGTGTATTCTGGGTTTGACCCTTTCTGTGGCAAATTCACAGGGAGCTTGGACTGAAGAAAGACTAACAGAAGAAAAGAAAACAAAACAAAACCAACAAATAGAAAGCAGTAGTAAATATAACAAACCCATCAACACCTGAAGCACCTCCTTATCCCGTTCCACGTTGTGCTCCTTGTCCGTGGTGACCCCCACCATCAGTCTGCTCTGCTGCAGACCCTCTTCCCCAGCTGCTCCTGGGCTCTGATTTCAGGAGCCAACTTTTGTCCAGTTTAAAAATCTTTCATCTGGTCCAAACCATTTTACCCTTTTCCCCAAGGATATCCGTGGAAGTCTTTGTATGGAGGTTTCCTGTTAGTGTCCAAGCGGTCAAAGGGCAATTAGGTTTTTGTACGGTCATCAACTTTGGTCCTGCTATGTAGAGTTGAATTAGCTTAATCCTTGATAGGCAACACAGCATCTGCTTCTCTTCTCCCTCCCACCCCCTTCGCATACACGCACAAAGACTCACTATATTAATAAATTCTTCACCTGATTAGTCTGTGTGCATGTGCCTTTGAGTCTATTTTGTATGTAATCTCTATGTGTACATACGTATGTACGTGCATATGTGCTCTTCATGTGTGCCAGCGTACCTTCCCCTGATTACAGACAAACAGATGTTTATATATAAAATGCATATTACAAATTTAAATTGATACAGGAACATAAATCTGAATAAATCACAGCTAAGCTGCAGCTTAAAATAAACATTCTGGAAAAAATAAGCAAATAATTTTTTTTTTTTTTTGGCAGAATGTTTATTTATTTAACAACAGCGATGCAGTTGCTTACACTTTCTACAAATGTTTTATCTCTTCTTCCTCCGCACCTGTCCCTGAGTGAATAGAGCCACATCTGTCTCATCTTGGCATAACAAGTACACATCTACATCTGTGAAAGATGATTCCATTTTTGAAGGAAACACTGTCTACTTTTACACTCCTGCAGTCTGCTAGAAATTATTACACAATGGATTTTGTGTCTTGCAGGAAGGCTGCTAAATAGTGAAGAGCGAGTTTGGAAATGATACAACAAAAGTAATGCCCTACTTTAACAAATACATAGCGAGATATAGATATATATTTATTCTAAACTTTCTGGATCAGATAGACTCACTGATTAACGCTACCTTCAATGTACTGTTTCTAGCATAGCGGACTCTTACTTAAAAAGCTAGGGAAATGGGAAGAGCACAGGCATAGTAATGGGCTATAGATGCTTTCATCCATCAGCTTTCAAGTCAAAAACTAGATGAAGGTGGTAGTGATGGAAAAAATAGCTGCTGGTTGTTTAGTGACATATACAAAATAAGATAATGGGCTCTGGACAACAGAAGGTGGTATTTGGATCATTTTCCAGAGGTCTCATACTGCAATCTCCTTGATGTGACCCTTCCAAACAAAAGTCATAGGTGGTGGGGAAACATAGCCCCAGCCTGATCCAGGGCACGGGAGGATGCGTCGGGGTGGACCATGGCCAGGCAGCTTGCAGTGGTGGTACATGGTGTGTGAAGACCCTTGGTCCTCTGGGAAAACCAGGCCTTGGCTTAGGGTCCAGCCATGGTATCAGCATTGACAGTGGGGTCTTGGTTGAGAGCAGCCACATGCTATCCAGGGTTATCTTATTAATGACATTCAGTAGCTCATTAAATAAATGAAGAGGTGAGCTTTGGCTGGTATAGTTAAGGGTTTAATGAGGTAAAATAGCAAAATAGCCAAAAGTCTCTTGCTGGCTGCATCATCAGTGATACTGAACTGATGAGCAGCAGTTGTTAAGCACTTCTTTTATGGGCTCGGCTATCAAAGCTGAAGTAAAAATAGAGGTGAAGTGTCCTGAAGCTCCTCTTTCACTGTCATATTTTCCTCACCAGTGCTACCTCCCCTGCGCACAACAGCTCTTGTAGACGTGTACTGGAAGCTGTAAAAGCCGCGCAGGAGGGTGATTCACCCGGGCAAGTTTGCTCAGCTTCTCACCTGGAGGGATTAGCCCACTAATCCAACACGTTTGTGGGACCTCTGCTATCTGGTATGGACTGTGTCGTGCCTTGTGCCAACACGTCTGTGCCTGCTGACCAACCAGCTAATGCGGTATTTTCACTTTGTATGGATGGCAGAGGAATTTCACTGAAAAATGAGGCCTGGCCAGGAACTAGAAACTTTGTCTATGGAGAAAAATCTGCCTGTAGTAAAATTTCCATTCACCGCTTTCCATCACTTCCTGGCCATTTTTCATCCTTTGCCAACTTGGAGATCTGTGCAAAGTGTGAGAAGGCTTCCTTGCTTTCTCACCCACTGAGAGCTTTCAAACTTAGAAAAAAAAGTAAATACAGAAGTGACAGCGTTGCTTTCAAAGACGAATGTTATTTCTCTCTCAGACTTTCTGTTGCGTTTCCTTCACTGTGTTGTAGGACAGAGAAAGAGTAAGAGCAAGACAGATTCACTCCCCTGTGATTTCAAAACAGTCCAAAACACGTTTGAATCAGAAAGAAATCAATAAATGTTAATGAATTTGATTTCAGAAGTGAATTATTTTACGGGGGAAAATCAGAATTCATTATCAATTGTAATTAATGTCATGGTTTAAAACATATACGAAGATCCAATGAAAAATCATCCTGATTGCTATATCATTCTAAGACTGCATAGTAGAAAGGGACCGATGGGACCGATGATTTTCACTTAAGGCAAGTATGGAGGGGAGAGCACAATTTGTACTCGGCTACACAGTCCCTCCATATAGTATACTGAAGTATTGATACACAGGTCTCAGATGCCATGATGCCAACACTCTTTCCTCTTTTTTTTTTTTTTTTTTTCTTTTTTCCAGCATTTCATGCACTATCTTTAGGCTTTCTCAAAATTAACTGCTTGATTTACCCATCCTTCCTGGGAATTTATGATTCATAGCTTCCCTTTCCCCCCCCCTCTCTTCTGCCAGACCTTTCCAACTCCCAACTGCTGTTCTATCTTCTATATTAAGCACCTCGGGCTCTGATGTACTTGACAATGCCCTGTACTTTAAACACATACACACACACACAAAAGCACACTAGTGATCTGAGATATTTCTACGATGTGACATATGTACACCAACTTCAGATTCCAGACCTTTCACAAGCTTAATAAATACCTTATATTTAATTTTGTATCTTCTTTACATTTTTTAATATTATTTTTTAAAAGGAATGAAAAAAAAATCCATTGACAGTTATATAATGTGTATTATTTACTTAATAGCTGTTCTGGTCTGTTGGGTAAATATATAGTCAGGCAGCTTTTAAAAACACGTATTACGTACCCAAGAGACCAGAGAGACTCTGAAGGAGCTGTTCCAGTCTATTGGGTAAATATGTATTTAGGCAATTTTTCAAAATATGTTAAAACTCCTTCAGTGCCATTCTGGTCAATTGGTTAAATATGTATTTAGACTTCTTTTTTAAATGCCTTTTATGTAGCTGATAGACTGAAGAAACTGTAACTGCTGAATATTTTTTCATGATTTTTACCTATGGGTATTGCTCATAGTTGCTTCCTATATTTCAGCTCCGTCCCCTGCTGTTACATCTATCGCATCACCAAGGAAGAGCTGTGTGGCACAGACATCATCCCGAGACCAGTGGCACAAGCGAGAGCGATACAGATTTTTTTATATATGAGCAACGTCATGAATGATATTAGTCCTTCTGACTGTCATCCTTGCTCACTGAAAGTGATGCTCTACATACATTTTTCCTGCATTTGGCTCTTTGTCAGTGGACTGACATACTTTGCATTGTGCTGTGCTGGTTAGCCTGATGGATATTTTTAAACCAGCCACATTTTTCGATATTCAGAGGCACAAAATGGCATTCTGAAGCCTTACTGTCAGTTCTGGGGTGGTTTATGTGAGTGAAGTTTAGCACATGCTTAAGTATGAGCTAGATCAGGACTCAACCAACAAGACTTACATCACTTTAAATTTAAATACATGCTTTAAAAAAAAATAATATATATATATATATATATGCCTCCAAAATCTTTTTAGGTGTTCAAGGTGATAGGAAAATCAAATCTGATGGCTGAGCTGTAACACAAGTTTCTGAAAATCTTAATGTAAAGTAGCTGTGACAGATGTTAGCATGCTGGGGTTTGTACAACTTCTGCTATATTTCAGCTGAAGATATATATTTACATCTAGTTCTTTCTGAGTGAGCTCTGGTGAGGATTTTACACAGTGATAGAAGCAAGGGCTGGGCTTAACACAGTGGCTCAAGGAAGGCAGATGGGGAAGCTCTGCCAGGCTCGTTCCTATTATACCACAGCTTTCGAGACAATTATATTTGCTCCATGGTTCCCTCTTTGCCTGGCCGTCCTTTATGGATCAGACATCTCCATTTCACTGCTGTTGTAAATTAATCCAAATTTTATTGGTGTAAAAACAGGACTAAACAAATATCTCCTCCTTTTATTCCCACTGCATGAACCGACAGAATAAATTCCTTTTCAGTTTATTCCTTAATGATAAATTATTAACTCTCCACATAGAATCGATCATGTTCAGCCTGCAATGGTCCATTCATCCCCACAGTATCTTCATTTGCCTGTGCTGATAATTATTTCAGGAAGGGCAGGTCTTCGCCTGCTTTCTCCAGGTGGGTCCTCAACTTTCCTTGCAGTTTAAATTGCTGCTGCTAGTAGCCTGCTCTTGATCTCTGGGTTTTGAAACCCACCTCTTGTTCTGTTTCAGGACAGGTTTGCATTCTCCCTTCACAGCAAAAGTATGTTACTCACCCATCCGGGTATTAGAGAGCTTGTTCTAATTTGGCTGGGTTCCCCCCCCCCAAAAAAAAAAAATTTTGAGATAGGTTATTACAATTCTTAACAATTTTCATTTCCTTGTATTACTCTTTTTATGTTTTCCTTGAATCACATTTTTCATTAATAAGATAGCTATTGCAAATATTTCTCTCAAATGTCTTCAGAAAGTTTTAATTACATTAGCTAACTAGTAACTAATGTGGAGATGGAAAAGACAAAGAGGAGAAACAAGCATGGGAAAATGAGGATTACACATGTCTGCTCTCACGTGCCCAAGGACAGGTAAATGTACGTGTGGAGATGGAAATAAAAAATTGATGGGCTATATATATTTTAAACAGGCACATGCTAAGCTAGAAATATTATTGTTGAAGTCAGTGGGGACACTTAAATTGAAGCAAAGTGTAAACCTCTACAGACTGGAGTAAAATGATGTCACCATTTCAAATAAATCAACTACTTTGTTTTGCATTAATACAAGTTTAATACAGGTTTAATTCAGAGAATTTTTTAAAGAAAAACAAATGTGGAAAAATATTGATAAGAATTCTGACAAGGAATATTAATAAATGAAAATGTTGATAAGAACTCTGGATAAATTTGATGAGTTATTGCCAAAATAACTAACTTTATTGTCCAAATTATTAGACCAGCTGTAATGCTAGTATAAAAATAACAGTGCATTTGAAGTGATGCTATGTCACTCACATAATTTCATAAACAATGATCAAATCCCATCAGAATAAGAAACATCTTGTCTGTCAAACATTACGAGATGCTTTCCAGATCCACCAGTATATCCAGGCCTTTCCATTAATCAGCACATAGGCTTTTTTCTTTTTAAATCATTGAGCTGGGAGATGCTCTCAACAGGAACTGTTGCTGTGTAACATACTCAAGCCTGAAATGTGATTCTATTTTTATAATACAAGGATCCCTGCTGGCTTAGGGGAGTGCTGGTAGGTACTATGTCCAGATCCGGATGTTGAGCTTATTCTGTAGAAAGGGTAAAATTCCATTTTTTATTAATATTCCAGTTTGTTGGGGTTGGCAGAGGCCAAGGGGTTTTTTCACTGACTTACTTCATAAGTTATTGGTGAGGTTTTTCTTTTCAAAGGATACTCACGTCTTGCCAGGTGAAATGAGGGTAAACTGTAACTGGAGCTTCTGAAATAACTCTGCCAAACTGCTTCACTTCTGCCTGTTTAACCATCTTCATGGTCCTCTCCTAGATAAAAAATGAACTTAATCCATTTCTGTACCAAAACCATCACTGAGCCAAAGTGTTTAAATTAAAAAAAAAAAAAGAAAAAAGAAAAAAAACCCTTTAAAAAAATTAAACTCTTGTATGTCTATTAAATATCTTTACAACACACAAAGTATAAAAAGAAGAAACAGCCACCATTTCTCCGTAGCCAGGAGGTTTCCCTGCTTGTACATGGCGGTAACTATAACAGAGGGCAGGATACTGGGTTAACCCACTATCGGCATAACCTGATTCGGCAATTTCAGTGATCCTAAGAATATTCTTATTGTATCAAAATGTGTGACAGCCTTCTGATGGGCACAAACGGGGGATGAGATCAGACCCAGTTGCGTTAGATTAAATGGAAATGTGATGTTTTCAACAGTCAAAAAATGCTGGAGACATCATCAAAGCTATCAGTGCCCATCTCTCCACAATCTCTACTATGATCGTTTTGTTCCTTTACCATTGATCTACTACAAAACTGAAAATTAATTTAAAGGAGGAAAGATCTTCAAATATTTATATCTGAGTATATGAGCAGGCAAAATACAGACTGAGCACAAACAGCTTATTACAATAGCCGAGATGAACACTAAACCTAGGGACTGGGCCAAATCTCATAAAGATTAAAAAGGCAACCTTGCACTGACTGCGGTGGACATCAGATTCAGCCCAGATTTTGTGTCTTCCTTCTAGATCTGCGCTCACACACATTTTCTTCTTGTATTTTTTCCTGTTGCAAAACTTGTTGCTTTTATCGCCAGAAAACCTTGCACATCTGTTTGATTTGTGAAGGTGTCCTTTGGTCAAAGCAGCTGGAGCCAAGAAGGGAAGGGAAAAATGCCGGTTGATGCGGAGGCGTGGGTACACACCCACGGGCGCAGAGGCGGTACAGCACGTCAGGCAGCGCATTCATTAGCTTAGCAGTCACCCAGACTTTTCTAACAGACATTGACTTTGTATCATGTGATATTAAATAAACTCGGTATCATAAAACTGATAAAAGGAATTGTTGTATTGAAGCTGACTGGACTCAGCCGCTTCTGTACTCTGTCACCACCCAAGAGAAAATAAAGGTGCTAAAAACTACCTGAATCTACTGGTCTTAATGTACCAACTTTCCCCTCCACAGCACACACCAGCATATCCATGGTCTCCTCTGCCTTTGAAATATGAGTCTGTCTTCCCTTAATCTGCTCTGGACACCACTCAAAACCTGAAATGGATGTTCTCCATCACCATTAAATTTCAGAGTTTGACTGTTTTTCTCTGACCTCTGCAATGCAGCAGAGGAAGCAGAGACTCCTCCTCAGGATTTCTCTACGTGTGTATGCGGGGAAATATATCTTTCTCAGTCACAAATAAGCATGGATGTGTACACCACCAGGACCATCATTGGTTCTGGGAAGACCGAGAGAAGGAGACCAGTACTGAATTGTCCCCTGGATATGGAGACACGTTTTAAGTTATGAGGGGACCCCGGTGAGAACGATGCAGATCCACCACAGCCAGTGGGAGTAATTCTAAAGGGGATTGAAAGAGAAAAGCCCTCCCAGTGCCAAAAACTACTCTTGCTCTCATATCTGTGGCACACATGGATGGACTGCGTTCCAGCACATTTGAGCACAAAGCTTCTGACTTCAGGAGCTGGTGAGCCTCAGGCTGGGGTAACAACTCAGCACCTCGCCGTTGGGGAGCGGAGACACCCTCCAGCTTTGCGGGATGCTCTTATGCATATCTGAGAGCATAAATGTGGTTCTTGTGGGACGTTTCTTTTTCTAATTTTAGTAGAATATTTAGAATAGAGAGGTACTTCCTTACAGTACCTCATGCATTATCCACTGATAAGAAGTAGACATAAATTCTGGTTTTTAATCTTCCACCATGTTATTCTGAAACCAACTTAATATGCAACGTGAACGACACTTTATCATATCGAACTTAAAACCCCCAACTTTTAGAATTGGGAGTGAGCATACATTTATGAGAAACTAATGATAATGAGACTCATTGTGTTGATTTGCTTAAAAGTAGGTGAAATATTGTTTTAAAATACCTTCAGAGTCCTACATTTGATTTTTAGCTACAGTCTAAGCACTTGAAAAACCTTTGATAGGCATATTTGTATGATATATAAGAATTTAAGTATTTATCTCTCTAAAAAAGCGAGTTTCCTTGCTTGTGAGAAATTTTCTTACTGGGAAGGTTTCCAAAACCGCTCTCATGTAGCTTCATGGAATTTTCTCAGCTCTTGTGTTTGCTCCTTCTCCACACCTCTTCCTCAGTGCAGAAAGGCACATCTGTCTGTTTTCTGCCTTATCAAGCAGACATCTACATCTGTGAGGAAAACTCCACTTCCTCAGCTAAAAACCTGTATCTGATTGTGGTAATAAAGCACTACTTCCTCAGTTCAAAACATACATCAGACAGGACCAATTACTTCAAATGAGTCATAGCAACAGGCAAAGCAATAGTCGTCTTTTGAAAGCCTTTGAACTTCTACCGCTTCAAAGGTGTACTAAAACGTGGTTATGAGGCGATTGTCTAAAATTGCTAAATTACCAGTTTCCAAGCTTTGACGTTTGTTATTTTGAGTAACTAGACAAAGGAAAGCAGTTAGTTCACCCGCTGAGAAAAAGAGAGCAAAACAAAAAGATATTTCCTAGGTGAAAAGAGTTCTTAATACAATGCATTCTTGAACACAAAACAGAAAAATACTTACGCTTTAATCAAATAATATAATTAGATTATCAAAAAATATACAATAATAACGTGAAATGCAAACAATATGATCCAAAGCTACTGAGTGAATTTAACAGGCTTTTAATCACATCCTGGAGGTCAGAGAGGCTCAAAGTGTTATTAATGGGAATCAAAGCTTTTCACCTTTAGGTCACCAATTTGAATGTGGCACAGTTTGGTTCTGACTGAACGTCATTACCATCTGGTAATTACTGGTGAGGCTATCTGACATGGGCTTGTGGTCTCAGCAGCCCCAAAGGACAGGTATTTGCACAATCCGGTGTGAGTACGCGCCTCAACTGCAGTGGGCAGTGCTGGACAAAATGGTGCCATAGACGGAGGTCTGATCCAACAGAAAACAAAAGTACGTGCAACTCACAGCTCTTACTTCAGTAAGACTTTCAGTGCTTTCTGCTACTTCCAAGTAGTATTAATTACACATGTGAAGTTATTGTCTAAAATTGCCAAATTAATTGTTTCTGATATACCAGTTTTCACTTTTGTTATGGTGGACAGAGCATTAGTAATGCATTGTCCTTGATGGTGGTGGCCTTGTCCTGGCAAGAACCATGCACATTGACAAAAAGATGCAATAAAACTTTTGTTACTCTAGTTGGTTAATAGCTATTCTTTGAATGGATTCATCCAATCTCTATAATTGTCATAATCATTAAATTAACTTTAAAAATACATTAAAGAAGAATCCTATATACTGAACATCATAAAGCATATTATTACTACTTACTCTCCCAAAGACCTTTGGGTCTTCATGATGCGATTGTTATTCTAGTTTTATCAAGAATCTTCCAATATTAAGACCGCATTTAAATAAATACAGCTTTAGTTCAATAGTGTATTTCTGATTGCTTCGCTTTCATATTGAAACACTGAGTTTTAGTTTCATTATGAATCATTTTATTGATTTTTTTACCTGTTTTCTTAAGAATGAAGTTAACAAACAATGTATTAGGAAGGCAACTGATGCAATTTATTGCACTCCATGTCAAGTGACGAGGAAGCTCTGGCTCATCAACATTGTGGTATCCCTATGAGAAGACCACGAAAGCTGAATTTTTCCATACAGGTGGATACTTTTCACAAGCCTCTAAAGAAACAAGGGAATTTTTTCCCCTCACGTATTTTTGCATCATATTTATATGTCAGAAAGCGTGGTAGTAGATCCTCTGAACTTCCTTTAGTGAGCTCTAAATCCATTCAGATTTGGGTACAACTTCCATCACAGCATGTTCTGTTTGATTATGGTTTGTTCAGGGGGTTGTGGGTCTCCTCTGAGCTCATTAGGAACAAATAGTAGAGAAAGGACTCAGACATTCTTACTTTTATTCTAGAAGTCTGGGTAGGAAGAGTCTGGGTAAATCCAGGTGAATAACTCCTGAATAAAATATTTATTTTCCTTTTCATTGGATCAGATATATTTATTCATTAGTTTATTTTTAATCAATTATTGGAGTTTGTTCCCAGGAAGTTCATTGTCAAAATTCAACACTGACAACTCAAGCTACCTCACCCAGATATTACTGGACGAGGCAAACATGACATGGTCCCATTCCCTAACTGGTGTATCTCTTCAAATCTGTCTTTTCATGCAAATACTCACCTATACGAAATTAAGGAAATTAACGTTCCATTAATGTTTGGCAATATCTACATTAAAACTATTGTTTCTCTTCAGATCTTGTCAGAAATAAGTTCATATAACTGTTCAATTAAAGAAATGCAACAAAAGAGAGGCAGAGAAAATTCATTTAAAAATTCCAATAGTCACAGCGGAGATCTGTTCAGGGCTAGAAGTCATTTCTGGCTTTGGTGAGAAGAAAGCCTACAGGCACTTCTTTTTATGAGTAAGTTACATCTGTTCAGGCACTGTACTTTGCTAACACCATACTTTTGTTTTTTTAGACTGAAGATCCTTCAAGTCTAGCAGCTCAGATGCTTGTATCCGTCTGTACCCTTTTGGGTAAATACCTGTCACTTTAGGCAGTCTTCTCTGATTATCTCCTCCACAGTGAGGTTCAGATTGCCCCACTAACACACTGCTTTCTCTCTTCTGGCACATGGTCAAATGCCACCAACCCAAGACCTTAGGCTTCACTCCAGCTAAGGAAATATCAGTTTGCCTCCAACAGTTTCTGCCTTCCCTTGCTTATAAAACTCAAAGGATCTCTGAGATCATTTGATGGAGCAAAGGAACATGGACTACCTAGTCAGTCTCTCCAACTAATTTCTGTGTCTACCTCTTTGCCGGGCATGTTTAGATGTGTACTGTGAGCAGAAAAAGCAACACCTTTTTAAAGACCTGGGTTTGTAACCTTCTCTGATGAATAATGTTATGCACACAAGGCATACATCTTCAGTGTTATACAGCATTTGAGTTGCTTACAATTCTTTCTACTGAACAGAAATCTCTTCACTATATTTTCAGGAATCAAACAGCAAGAACTTTTATACGAAGCTAGAGCTTCAGCTCAGCCCTGTGTCAACAGAAATGCACTGATCCCTCCAGGGAAATAAATTTTACAAAGCAGCTATTCTTAAGCAACCATTGGTTACTAATCTGGAAGGACCAAAGAAAGGTAGTCAAGGTCTTTGCCAGGGGTTTTAAATTGTCACTGCAATCTAGACCAATGTTAACTCATTTCTCCCATGCACCATTCTCTATGCCAAGGTCCAGTCTGTGTTTTCCAATTCTCCCAGAGCACAGCCACCCACACCCATAGAGACTTTATTCGTGACACCCTTGTTACACCCCAAACTGGTTCAAACGCCACTTTCCTAGAAAAATAAGTTAACATTATCATTATTCTTAAATATTGGTAGTTTCTCTGAAAAAGGATCACCAGCCTGGAAAAAGATGAGAAATATTGGCAGAGCATATAAATTGCCCATGAATTTCCTTTCATCGCAGGACAATGAATGCAGAGAACCAGAGTACAAACAACCATTTGGAGGAACTATGTATGTTCTCTATACTTTGATACAACTCCGAGTGATGTTTTCTGTCATCCTCCGAGGATCCGAATTTATGAGCACATCAGCGCATACATTTAAAATGAGGATGCCCAGATGGAGAAACCCTCTCACCAACAGTATGAAATACCCATCTGCTCCATATTAATACTCTTCAAGGGATTATTGTTTCATGCTGCCTGGCTTTTACGGTTGGTGTTTGGAGGCTGGGATGTAGGAGTGCTTACCAGTGTGGCTCTGGAGTGAGGGTTAGGTCGAGCCACTGTGGGACAGTGACAAATCAGGGCAGTTGTTTGAAAGCTCTGAGATGGCCCATTCCCAGCAGAAAGAATTTTGATAAGCAGAGAGTCCCCTTACGGTATCAGTTTGGTCAAATAATATGTTTATGGCACTACTATTAGATCAAGAGAAACAGTTAACTGAAACATGACATGCAACTGTTAAAAATAATCCACTATCAAACATCAGCTAGGGACATTGAAGGGAAGAGTTGACGTTTATAAATAAAAAATGATGTAAAAATTAAACAAACAACACATGGAGACTCTTTCAGGTTTTTTTCTTTCCCCCGGTTTCTTACGTTAAACCACACAATAAATGGTTTTTGAATTCGAGAGGTTTAATCTATATGAAGAAAGGGAATTAGAGGCCGATTCAGGGTTTGGTTTTTTTTTTCCCTTTCCTTTCCTGGAGGTCTCTTTTTTATTTTCTTTCCAGGTATTGATTCTGAAAGTGATATCACACCAGAAGGTGCATTGATATGGTGTTGAGTAACAGAAAACTGCAAAGACTCCTTACAGTATAATCAAAGCTTCTGTCCAAGCCCCACACTCTGATGAAATCCAATCAATAGGGACGATTAAATGACACATACAGAGCCATCAATATTAAATACAGTCCATTTCCTGTACAAGAACGGTGCAATGTAAAGTGGATGAGATAAAACTTGAATAGGCAGGTTATTTACGATGCTTGTACAGTATTTAAGCAGTGATGAAAGTTGGAAGCACGCATCATTTGCATATTACAAAAAAGCAAATAAACTTTTCAATGCACGTAATATATAGTTTGGTGGGTTTGCAATATTTTGAAACAGTAACTTTCAAAAGTTAGTTTTTGAGGAGCAAAGTCAGAGAGGAATTTACTCCAAAATGAAAAATCATAGATTCTACAATTCTGTGATTTTGCCAGGTCACTTGATTCCTACAGAGCTTTTTCTGAAGTCCAAATGATTTCCTTTTGCCTGTGCAGTGGAAGACAGGGTTTGCAATAATTCATTGCAACTTTAGTCTGTGTTCTGACTCCAGAGGTGAGGAAGAACTCTCCAGGAAGTGTTGCAATTTTCCACCAGAAGCAAACATGCAATATTTGGATGGGTTTGTTCAGTAACACAAACACTTAGGCACATCCATGCCGAAAGGCAGGACAAGCTAGCCAAGACCAAGCAGCAAGTCCACCTGGCACGGTGCACTGCTGTGCGATGCAGGGTTGGCAGCATGGGTCCGAATGTGGGACAGTCACGTTGGCTTGGCACTGCCCTTGGCAGGACCTGTCAACTCCCAGCTCCAGGCTGGCATAGCCTCAGCTGGACCTGAGCAGGCACTTCCAAAGCTGAGGGTCGCAGTGGCAGAGCAAACTCTGCTCAACTTGAGTGCACCAGCTTCATGGTCACTGGCAACCACCTTTATTTTTATGCTAAGTAGAGTGAAGAAGATGTTCACCTCCTATGTTGTTCCTGATGTTATCCTTTCTGTTATGAAACTGATCTGAAGAAGATAAGAATGTAAAGATGATTGTAGTTATGAAACAAAGGTCTTAGAGAAAAAAAACCCTGACTCCCAACAAGTCCCTCCCATCAAGGGCAGTGGCCATACCAAGCACATGCCCAACACATGTGACGTTTGAGGTTTTCAGACCTCCCAGTGGCTGCTAGGGCTGCCAGAGGTCCCAGCAAAGGAAGGTTTTCCTTTGCTGATTTGCCTTGTCACCTTGCCTTCAGAGATGCGCTGTGGTGCTCTCTCTGGACTAGGGAGAGTCCACCAGCTGAGAGTGATACCTTTTGGTAAACTCCTTCTACCTCTCTGCTGTGCCACTCAAAATGCTTTCACCAGTTCTTACAGAGTCCACGTGTTGCAACATCTGGAAACCGTATCTCATAAGTCTGGTTTCCTTTTGACATTTTTCTTCATATTGTGATTTCACAACACGCAGGTGGGAAAATGAGAAAATTAGAGATCTGCTAGCAAAAGCAACCAGTTGCTAAAAATATACAAATAGTTAAAAATATGGATCTCTGGCAAAACGGACACTGATACCACACTGCCTTTTGTTCTTGAAAAGGAAGAGAAAGGATGAATGAATTCCCTTCAGAGGGAAGGCAGACAAAAGCAGCGGAAGACTGGTAGAAAGGTGCTGCTATGCTACCCCTTAGCTCCACACTGTTCATTGTTTCCACACATGAATCTTCATCATATTGATTGGTAAATACATCTTCTTTTCTCCCTTTTTTAGCATTCATTCATTCTTTTTCAACATTAAACTTTCACAGTCCTTTTGAAGCTAATATAGATAAAATTCCTTATCACCAAAACTTGCACTGGTTTGAATGGAAATCTAGTAGGACTGTTCACAAGTTTAAAGTTAATCTTATATTTATGTCCTTTGTTGTACTGGGCCATAAATGTTTGGTATCTTCAGGATGAAAAATCTTCATCTTAACACAATTTTCTAGGATTTTCTTAAAAACTCCTCAATAAAAGTTTTATAGAGAAAGTGAGCCTGAAAAATGTTCTTGGAGATGACACTACTCTCTGCCAGGACACTTTCACAAATAGTGTGGGGACAGCAGGTTGTTTGCCAATGAAAAGCTACTTTCTCTTGACAAAATTGAAAATTGATGACAAAGTGATTGGGTATTTCTCAAAATGCTGTCAAATGTAATGACATTGGGTGTGTTCCAATTAGTTTTGTAGGCTTTCGAGATACAGCTCTCTCTCCTTGCCTTATGTGTAAAAACTTTGCGTTGTGAGTCTATTCTGTTGAAGGACAGCTAGAACTGCTACAGATCCCAAAATTTTCTGGGGAGTAAGACTGAGCTGACATATCTAGTCTTGACTAAATAAGCAACTTTCACTTTGCAAAACCTGAGCTTTCTTTTCTGGTTTGATGTGGTGTTATTTATGCACAGTGCAGGTTTGTAGGTCACTTTGCAGGCAAGTGAGTATAGTACAGATTGCCAATAACATAATGAAGTTCATTTTGATTGACCACTAATTAACCATACCCTTAAGAGATGAGAGGTGTCACGAGCCCTGGGACGTACGGAGCATCCCACCACCAAGAGCGGAGGGAAGAAGACGAAGGCTACAGCAGCTTCCACATCCGTCCTCTTTACGCTGGCGGAGCTGGTAACGAAGATCTCCCTCTCTCCCTCGCTATCTAAAGTACAAACAACATAAAGCTGGGATTGGATTGATATGAAATGCTACATAAAATGTTTGCTTATAATTATTTCTAGCACTCTTTTGAAGCTTAGGGATAAAACATTTCTAATTATTCATCAGGCCGTTGGAACTCCTAGGCCTCTGTAATACGAATTTAGCAGAACAACAAATAACATACAGGGATCCAGATGAAAGGAGTGAATTTGAAGGGATTATTACCATAAAAAAGCAAATGACTATTTGATGGAGTTACAACAATACAGAGAGTCAGACAGGGATAGAGAAATAATGCTAATTGATAAATACATAGCTGCTTAAGCTTTAATTTGAGCTGTGGAATAGTTGTAAAACGAGTGATACCTGTAATTTCCTTTTTAAAAAAAGATCACTCTGTTTGAAATGCATATGTAAGGAAAAAAACCTCAAATGCATCTTTTCTGCACCACTCCTCCCAGTTTCACCACTTGCCATTGGACATTACTGTCACAATAAGTAATTCTTTAAAAGTAAGGACCATATTTTTTTTTTTATGGTCTTGGCTGGCTTACAGCTGCAGAAAGATTTGCACCCCAGTTTAGGATGGGAGCCAGTACATCTTCTGCGGGATCCTGTGATCTGCTCATATATGAACCCCATGGGCCATGGGAAGCGAGAGACATTCAAGGAATGAACACCGGCTTTTCTGTTCGCTACAACATAGCACAAAATCCCTGTGTGATTTTAATCAGATTCAAAACATTGCAAAGTAAAAAGCAAAACAAAACAACAGAAAAAAAGACAACAAAACCACCACAAAAACAAAACCCACAAAACAAATCCCAAAGTCAGTGAAAACAGGATTTGTGAACAGTTTGAGGTTCCTGACCAGCCCTTCTCCCTCATTTTTCAATAAGACAGACAACCTTTAGGCAGTTTGTCTAAATAAGGACCCATAAAAGCTATAAGTGGAACCTAAAACACAAAATAGGATAAATCTTCCATATTCGGTTCTGTTACAGGTGATACCACTCCTGCCACACTAGTGGTTTCCCATAAAGATAGTTTTTTGAGGATACAGAAGCTGTGTTGCCTAAATGAGGGAAGGAAATAAATCTGACTTTGTACATACATGCAAAAAAAAAAAACCATGGATAGGAGACTTACCAGCTACTCTGCAAGCTGTGTGCTTCATTATATCACAAATATCGTTTTAAAGGGCAAAGATATGCAAAGCAGATGTATTGTAACTATCTCTAAATCAGAATTTCAATGTAAGACGTTCTTCAACAGCTCAATACAGTCGGTGAGAAGCTTTCTTCCCCTCCTTAATGAAGGTAAAACGTTAGCATTATAAATTGCAGCTTAGAGAAATTATATTCAGACTTTAAAAAAAAAAAAAAGAGAGAGAGAGAGAGAGAAACCGCACGCACTAGATTAGCAGGGGTGGATCGTCTTGTTGAGAGTTGTGCTGCCAAAGCCTATTAAAGTAATTCACGTTTTATACACAGACATTACCATTTTCTCTGAACTATATCGTCCTTGGAGTATTACTCCATAGAGACATCCAAAATCCACTTTAGACGGGGCACAAAGGCACAGTTTGAGCTTTACCTGTGTGACTTGTCTTGCAGGTGACGAGCATTAAGGAGGAAAATCTTCACTTCTGTCAGATAAGCAGGAATTCTTGGTTTCTTAATTCACTTGGAAAGAAAGGATAATTACCTGAACTAAATTTCTGCGCCCATCTCAAATGGACTCTAGGGACAATCCTGCAGATTAATGCTCTAAGAACATAAGATTTAGAAAGGGAACGTAGGGATGTATGAAATAGGATCTCTTTTAACAACCTGGATCAAAAACTGTATCATGAACCGAGGGGAGGGAGAATCAGAGGAAGGGGAAAATCCAGTGCGGCATTAAAGCATTTTGCTGCCTCAGCAGAATCAGATTTTGACAATAATAATGATGATTTTTAAAGGCTGAATTATTTTTTTCCTGCGTTCTGATGGGTTTGAGAGATTTCCGTGACCTGAATGCTTCAGGCAAGATCCTTAGGCGATGTAAATGAGGATTGCTTCTCGAAATACGGACAAATTCATCCCTTCCCACCCGCTACAGCTTTTCTGCTCGTCTGCAGTATCATAATAATCTAGCGATGTTAATTAATTTTTTCTCTGTTTTATGCAATGTTGCCTCTGCCTCCTCCTTGCCTCAAATTGTTTTGCGTTTGTTCTTTTTTGTTGTTGTTATTGCCCCGTGTCTTCTAAGTAAATCTGTGGCATGTTACTTTAAAAAGGAACTAAAGCTTGTGTTCGTAGCGACAGTCGATAACACTACAGCATTATAATCAATTGCTATTTGTAGCAGCAGGACTAGCAGTGGGGGCAGATCAGTGCAAATTACTGTCACCGTGTGCTGTCGTGTAGTGCAGCCAGCCTGTATCACGTAAAACAAATGATGCCATATTCAACGGGAGCAGACAGTACTTAGTCATACCTGTACAATGGCAGAGCAGCACACGCCGGCTCCGAATACGACGGGAAAGTGGTTATAAACCTACAGAATTGAGAGGGGAGAGAAATAAATTAATCCAGCAATGAGTTGTGCTGCTAAGATCCGAGGCTAAACGCTCCTGCTTTCGCAATGGGCTGAAGAATGGAGGATTACAAGTATCTGGGGATCTACAAAAAGGTTAGATAGCTTTTTAGTGAACCCCGATGACGTCTCTGTTGTAGTTTAAACTGATGGTTTGTACAGACGCCTGTAAGCCATGGGGGTCTTCAGTTCCAAACACCTGTTATGATCGATAATGATGCCAGAATGAAATATAATAGCTTTCCCCCCTCCTCTTTCTATAGAAACAGGAGTGTTTGTTACTGCTATAGATCACAGCAATGTAATTTTTTGTCTGTGTTTCATTTGAGAAAAGAGATCCAGGCTCTGATCTCAGTGGGGAGCGAGCTGTTATCTCAGAGCTGTGGTCTGGAAGCAGCAGGTCAAACAGGTAATTTTAAAGATTGAGCTACTCAATTCTTTGTGTTTCGGCACCTTTGTCTCTATGAATTAGGCAATTTATTTGGAACCCTTGCGACTACGGAGAAATGCAAATGATGTTTACTGGGGAGAGAAAGAACTTGCCGCGGACCAAGACCGTGTCCTTTGGAAAACAAAGCCTTGGCTAGCAGAGCAATGCGTGCTTATGAAATTACGTCTGATTACCCGACTGAAGGATTTCTTATTGATCCAGGGAGGTGTTAGACAGACTGGACTGCAACGTGTAGTCCTCCGTTTAGCCTTCACGCAGAGAGATCAGGACGTGGTAAGGAAAAACCAGCTCCAGGACCCCCCACCTCCTCACGCGCTCCAGCCCAGGAGAAACGCATCTCCTGGCGAAAGAGTGATTCGGCAGCAAGGCCAATGCAAACACTGAGCTCACTTCTGGGACTGCTGCAAAGGATGACAATTTATTGCCCGTTTTAATGATACAGTTTGCGATATGCATACTTGCCAACTGGGAACTGGAGTGAGATCAATGAGTTATTTTACGTAGGTCCCTCTATTCTGGGCCAGAATGAAACTGTTGACCTAGAGGTGAAAGTCTCTCATTTTATTTCTAGTCCCTCTGAGTCATGTAGTCACCAGAAATAACACTGACAGCAATAAAACCGAGCAAACAAACAAAACTAAGCAAACATCAAATATTAAGGAAAAAGATTTTGCCAAAGAGGCTCAGCACACGTTTTGTGAGACTGCATAATCTTTGACAGCGAAATCTGGAACATAAAAACCCCCTCTCTCCTGGAGCCCAGTATTCTTCTCTGAAGACAAATGTTTTATAATAAATATTTTTGTGCCTGTGGAGCTTTGCGCAAAGTTGGACATGATATTTTTGGCAATATCCGAATGTCAGTAGGAATCTGAGAAAGTGTCACATACTGTACTCGAGGTGGCCGTTTGGTGAAAGCCATGGGTTTGAGTCTACATGTCACATATGTGATGGGCTGAGCAGAGCAGATCAAGAGAAACAGGAAATTTTCTCGCATTCGGATTTTTGCGCAAGGAATTTGCCTTTAGTATCTGCTTTGATCCACGAGCTGAATTACAGAAATCGCCTGAAGTTGCAATATCTCACTTCACCTTTCTATTGCCAGTTCTCTCTGCCTTGTATATTTTTAGATCCAATATTTTTCCTGTTTAGCAAGTTCAGAATAACTGCTTCTTATTATTACTTCTATTAATATTATGAATAATAATCATCATCATCATGGATTTTTCGCTACCCCTTTAGAGGGTAGTTTCCAAAGGAAATTTCTATGTCTGTTCCTGGCTAGCAGGCGTACTAGTTTGGGAAAAATAATCTTCCACTCAAAGGTAGTTTAACTTCAAATAAGGACTTTTTGGCTCGGAGAATACTAAGGAAAATTGCTTCGTTTTGTAACCATAATTCCTATATTTAAATAAATGGGATTTTCCTTCAGAGATATTTGAACTATGGAATTTTCCTTTGTCAGACAAGAATCAATGGTGTGTTTGCTGCTAATTAAACCAAATAAGTTAGCTGAAAAGGAAAGTAAGTTAATTTTGAAGGACTTTCATACTAAAATTACAGTTTTGAGTATAAGAAGAGAGGAGGATTTAATCTAATTTGTTTTTTTCTTAAATTTCAGGTTTTATGCATCTCTATTATTTTGAAGACTGTTAGGGAATCAGTCCCTGTTGGTATCACATGTCAGCTTCATGTGATCTGCATTTAGGATCCGATTGAATTACCACTGAAGGCAATAGAGTTTGGATTAAAATTTTACGGTACGTGTTTTTGAAGGTCTCAGACAACAAAGATTCAGCTCTAAAACACGATCAACCATTAATTTCAGAAAACTAGCACACATGCAATGAAATCACCACATTCTGTAGTGACAAAATATTTTGCAGAAACAGGGCTGAGATGCTGTTATTGGCTTGGTTTGACCTGATTTTACTTTACACAAATGTAAAATATCAATGGGAGACACCGACAATGGATTTCATAGCTTCGGAATTTGATGTCACTGTTTTTTAAAACACAAGAAAAAAATGCATAACATCAAATGAATGCACTACCTTTTTCTTTACCTTTTTGGTAACTGCATCTTGTTATGATTGTATGATTGAAATATTGCAGGTCACTACAGAGTACAAGCACTGAATTCCTAATGTTGCTATACATTATATACCCCTAAAAACACATAAATTTATAATTATCTGAAAAAAAATACCCCAATACTGTTCTGTTTGAGAAAGACTTTGGGTTTACCTTTTTGGTTTTCTGGTGTTTGGGGAGTTTTAGTTGAGAAACTGGAGCTGCAAAGTTAGCAAAAATCAATATACACTTTGCTGCCGTGGATAGTATCTTTTTTACCTGTTCTGAGGAGCCTAACCACCTGGATATATAGCATAATATTATTCCTAACATTATAAAAAAATAAACTATGTATTTTAATTAGCTTAAAAGGGTCAAATGGCAGAAAAAAAAAATCACCTGTGATACAAAAACTCTGGCTATTATAATGATACAGTGTGTAATTCAATATATCTGTTTAGATATTGACCTTCTGCATTATTAATGGCTTTGAAAAGGGTACTGCTGTCTCGCAACTCTTTAACAGGTGGAAGCCACTGGAAACCTAACATCTATTGGTTTCTATATGCCAGATTACTTTCAGACTAAAAGTCAATGCAAATATGTTTGCAGCCTGAATTTAATAGGTAGTCTTGATTTTGTGGGTTGGTTGTTGGGGATTTTTTTTGCCTAAAGCTTCTTTACTCCCTCCCTCCCCCCCCCAAAAAAAACCCAACCCAACCTATTGTGAAAGAAGGATTTAATTTCCATTAAATCTGTATCATTTGTTGCTACTTAAAGAAGTTCATTTGGATATGAAACATTTAGAAAGTCCATGTCTATCCTTCTGAATAAGCCTTCAGCTTCAGAAAAATCTGAAGCTCAAAGTCTGTTTGGGTGAGATCTTTAGTGAACCAAAGCACTTATTAGATACCTCATAATTTGTGACAGTCATCTGAATCCCTAATTTCAGAGCAGTAATCACAACAAAAATACTATCTTTTCTGTACATTCACCTTTAAACTATACTTTTGTGTTAGATACTATTCTTACATATGATCCCAACACAGAGCATAGGGCCTCCCACACTCAAACACACCGGAAATTCTATAAAAGGAAATTTTAACATTGGTCTTATTTACCTTGGTTTGCCTTCCACTGAAATTAAGTTGTGTTCTGCTGATAAGAGAAAAAATACCCAGCACGAGGTATGTCTGGTTGGACATTAACTCATGTATTTTAAAAAAAAATTCAGAATGCTGTTTTGATTAATTTATATATAAAAAAAATGAAATGCATTTAATGTCTTCCAGTATTTTAAAAAAACATTTATCAGTTAAGATTAGAAACATTTGAAAATCTTTTTTCCCCCATTTATTAATTATGTCATAGAGGGAACAAAAATGACCATAACAACATAATATTCTTTCGGCTGTGGAAAAATCAGTTAAATATAAACCAATATTTTACCAAATATCTTGTGAATATTTCCCCTAAGGGCCAGATCCTGTGTGACTTTCAACATAGCAGAAGGAATTTATGTGCAAATCAACCATCAAGCATAAAACAACAATAGAGATAAGAGAAAAAAAAAAAAACCAACCAAATAAATAAAGGGGACAAATTTTGAATTATTAGATCTCAAAATTCCAAACATACTATAAGAAAGACTACAATAAAGACCTACCTATGTATCTTTTCCTATGGTCCTTTTATTGAATTTTTTAAAAGGCAAATGTACTACACTTCTATTAGGAGAAACCATGAAAAATAGCCATGACCTCATTTGTAAGATCACGAAATATTAGCATTTCCCTTTATTCTAATTGTCATTCTATTTACATATATTATGCTATATTCGATGAACAGTGATGTTTAACTGTTTTGGAAGTGCTGACCTATAATCAGGGAACAGATAAAAGGAGATTTTAATTTCTTTTAAAATATTTGTTCTAATTTTAAAAGTCTGTTTGTAATTAATTTTATTTCCTTAGGAAGTGAATTTATATATTATATGTATTGTGGTGAATACAGAGAAAGTGACAGCATACTGTGGAAATTTCAAATTTGAGCCGACTTCAATAATACCATGATATCATGATATCGTGACTATTTCATTACCTATCATTTATTTCCTACCAATGGCACTAGAAGGTGCGTCAGTGAGACAAGTCAAATTTGTAACTTGTCAGCTGCGGATCTTTTCTTCATCCCAGATTTCATCTGTTAATTGCTCCAGGTCCCAGCACGACGTGCCGTGCGCAGTACAGAGGAGGCCTTTGCTGGTGGCACAGGCTTTTCGTGGATCTGACCTGTTTCTATCCGTTGGGTAAACTGGAAATAGGGGGGGTAGATATTCTGTGATCTGCTATGACATAGGAAAGAAGATCTTTTTCCTTCTTGGCTTAGAGGCAGAGAAGGAAATCTGAGCTTGGATCTGCACAGGGCTTTCCTTCCCTTAGGTTTTCTCACGGGAAGTTGCTCCAGCCTTTCGGCCAAGGAATTCCTGAGTTCATCACAACCACAAATTCATCTGCAAATATTCTCATCCTTCCCAAATGAGCTAGAATTGTCAACTGACCTGTAAAACACAGGCAACCTCTTGAACTTCAGCTATTTTTAAAGTCCGGCTAGATTGAGGTTCTGATATTTTTGTGCTTTTTTTTTTTTTTTTTCCTGCTGATTTTTTGTTGCCAACCAAATCCAAGAATTCAACATGGTAAAACGCATTTGTCTATTCTCCTCAAAACTGTAGGAAAATGCTGACAAAGTCAGAAGAAATCCTACTCATTCGGCTTTCAGCTTCAAGAGTTCTAGATAAGCACACAGATTCTTCTTTCTCGAAAAGAAACCTGAACTCTGATCCTACTTAGGGTTTCACAGATGTAGGTGTGGGGGGGGGTTTTTTGTTTGGGGTTTTTTTTTTTCTTCCCCAGAAGAGCTAAATCGTAGCATCATAGTTCTACATTGATTGAGACATAGGTTATGATTTGCAGATTACACAGAGTTGGCACCAACACATCACTTGCGCACACTTCCAAGAGGCGTGACTGAAAACATGTAACAGAATTTGACTCAGTAAAAATATATCCACTTGTGTTAGAATGATGGTTCTCATTTTCTTGTAGTGCCATGTGTTCCAACACAATGGTTAAGGGTGAATTATTGCTGCTGAGAGAAGCACTATCTTTCTGGTGACTCACTGAAGTCTCTGGCCCAGACTTCAACAGAGAAGTTCTGTCATCGGATTAGGAACAACTTTCTGTTTCACTCGAAACATGCTGACTGGACTGAAACTCTTTGAACAAAGCATGTAAATATACCCAAAGATAGATGCTACATTATATCCAAAATGAACAGTTCATTTGTGAAGCTGAGCTTTACCAAGAATCCTGATGCCGCGGGTGAAGGCAGTGGGCCGGGAGTCAGGAGGCCTGGGTTGATCTCCCAGCTTTGCCAGTTTTTGTGTCACGGTAGGCAAGAGCTCTCCAAGTTCCCAGAGCAACTTGCCTTCTAAGCTTGGGTGAAAATTTGCCTCTAAATCTTACCGGCACTTTTAATGTCATCTATAATATTGCATTGCTTTACAAGTAGGTTGAAACTATCGATGCTTCATTTCTGGCATCCGTTGTACGCACACGTGCCCGTGTGTAGTGGTCAAAGCAACTAAATATTCACCTTTGTCTGCATCCTCAGCAGTAAAGTCAAGTCATCAGCGTCAAGAGGTGGGAAAGGAGAGCAGGACCACCTAGGAGACACAGCTGCAGTCCTAATTCAGTGAACCTACACGAATTAACCAGTTGAGCTTATGGTCTTGATACGAAGGATCAGATATGGTGACTTTTATTCGAAACAATAGATGATGAAAGCAAAATATTCTGCCTCCTGCCTGTATGAATCCACGCAGTCAGGATGTCTTTCCTGTGCTCCGGAGCTACAGGAGGTGGCAGAGAGGGAGAGCAGAGCCGTTTCACGACTTGCTGGATCATGGCTGGCAAGAGCAGGGGCAGGAGCCTGGTTTTGTGTCTCCTAATGTCCAGAGACAGCAATAGGAGAGGACGGCAGGAGAATATTCTGTACCCTTATAAAAAGGAGTAATAACAACTGACATTTAAATCACTCCCCCTGGCAATAAGCAAATGATGAAATACTTGTGGGTCAAATTCTGCCAGTGGTATCCAGTACCAGTAAGGCGGTGCTCAGCAGGAGTATCTTTTTTCTGCATCTCTGTGTTAGAGAGATGTGGCTCCTAAGTGCATTTCCCACTGCCCCCGGAGGATATCTGACTACCTCGGCACTTTGCAGTGCCTTCAGCTACGGCCGCTCGAGCATTGCACCTCTCCTCGCCGTCTCCCTCCATGCCCTGGGAGGCTGTCGCTGCAAAAGCCATAATTTAGCCTTTAATATTTTGGTACTTAACGTGACGGATTTCCCTTTTAGTGCACATTGATTTGCTCTGATCGAGGCATGAAGCTGTGCAGGTTTCCTGCATTTCAGATGATTTTAGTATAAAACATGCAAATCCCACAGTGCATCCCCCTGTTTCTTTGGCATTATGTCTGCAGAACGGTGTCACGAACGATGACACCTCTTCACAGAAAAACAGAGAAATATCTTTTGCAGGATGTGAGATTTCTAACGAAAGCTTCCCTGTGACACGAGCTGTTGAACTGTCTCCATAGAGTTCTGATTTAATTTGAACTATCCTTGCCACTCCATCATAAACAACACCATCCAAAATGCTAGGCAATAATTAAATTTCACTGGGAAATAATAATTAATAAGGGCACAAGTAAGCTGCCTCTTCATTTAAAAAATATTTCTTTGCCATTTATGTTTGGTTCATCTGAATAGCCCATGAGTTGTGAAGATTAACAAATTATATTGAAGTCTCCTACTTTAGAGGTATTATCTGTGAAAGGACTCTCACAGTTTTGCAATTGTGTATTTTAAAAATGCATTATGAAAATGTTATCTTCCTATCTAAAACATTCTCTTTGAACTACATAGCTTTCAAATTTGTTAATAAGATAGTGCTATTTTCAAGTATAACTTAAGCCTATAGATTGAACATATTTAAAAAAAATATTAAGAAAATAATAATCAAAGACAAAAAAGGGTGAAGAGGAGGATTTACCTTCCAAATGAAGAAACATAATAATGTATTTTCAAAATCTGTGTGGATTGGATTTATACCGGACCCTCTTATGGTAGGATAAATATATGATCCTATTTTTCAAAATATATTCTGATAGCTAAAATATATTTACGTTGCCCTCTGTCCTTCTCTCTTGCAGGAGCTGTGTGTTTGCCCACAGAGCATGGGCTATACACACGCACATTTATTCAAATTTCTTTTTCTTTTAGACATTCCTGCAGCTCTTTTGTTGGCCAACTGTAAACTGATCACTTACAATTGTACTTGAGTGTTTAGTGACCAGAAAATGTACAAATGCTGCTGCTGCCAGAGTAACTGAAAGTGCACAAGCAGATTGAGGGAAATACTACAGGCAAAAATTAGCCATCATTAGTTACCCCTGCTAATATTGCAGAAAATTGAAATGCTTGCCTCACTGAGAATTGAAGAGCATTTCTGAAGTTTATCCAGAACAAAATATCTGACTTTTAAACACAAACAAGATATAAAGTGTTGCGATGCATTGTTGTGCTGCACGTTAGCAGTTTGTAGGAAAATCTGCTAAAGCCCCTTCATGGGAATCAATCCCAGATAAATGCAGTCCCGTTAATTACGATTTTAACAGCTTCAGATGCCATTTTAGGAGCGGGGTGGGGGGAGAGGAGAGGGAGCAAACTGGGTCTCTGCTCACAGTGATAAACATAGGACCATAAATGTCAAACAAAGGCCAAGAACGTTGCAGAGGACAGATTGCCGGAGACCCAGCCTAAAATAAGGAATCTGTGTTGTTTTTTGTTTGTGGTTTGGTTTTTTTCCCCCCCCTGAAAACATTGTAGTAAGTGCAAAATGAAATAATAATCATACGAAATACTTTTGCACTCATAAAAGACCCTCAGCTCCACCACTCTTTATTGTTAGGCTATGATCTGTATTTTACGTTTCTAATTCTGTTATCCTGGAAGAAAGAAATTTTCATGCAAGAAGATGCAGAGCAGCAGCAGCTAATTCTATATACATTTTGTTTAAAGAGATGCCTTTCTGAAGGTGTCCTAATCCCTTTTATCACTTTTTAGCTTTTCGAGCTCTCCTTTGCACATCTTCACTTACTCCACCCTAAACCTTATCCCCAAAGCATTTTTTTCCTCTGATTTATCCCAGGAAAAAAATAATACAGCTGTATTTTCGGTGCCGTAGAACCCTGGCCATAGTAAGGTAACCTTCCGCTGATATTTTGAGTATTCGTTTTCACAGATGACCTTACTGTCGATATCTCTGTCAAGCGCGTTTCGGCAGCACCTGTTAGAAGCGCTACGGGCTTCCATGCACATGTGGCACCATATTGGAATGATGCAGTTCATTTGACATAATGCAAGTAGGTAGGGTACATGTTGCCCAACATATTTAAACGGCATTATAGTTTGATCAAGGAAAGCTTTCGAAATATTTTGCACAATGGAGAGGTTTAGGCACGATAATATATAAATTGCAAAGGTTCCTTTTGGATCCTCATTACCAAAACCAATCAACCAAGGAGATAACATAGAAAAACATGCCATTCCCTTTTCTTTCCTTTTTTTTTTTTTTTTTAAGATAATGCCATTATGCACAAAGAAAGATTAATAATTAACCACAGTGAAGACACCTTTTTTACAGTCATATGAAATATAAAATACACAGCAATTCTAATATTTCTGAAGCTGTTGTATTTCTTGTGAAAAATTAAAATGCATAGAACTAAGTACCTCCCCAAATGCCAGGCTTTCAAAATAGGTACAAGAAATTGCTAAAATAATTTCCTGAACAAACAAAAAGCTCAACTCGTATATCAAAGCTCATACATCTTACATGTTCTCTTGTCTCTTCTTATTTATATTAGGACTTCAGCACCTGACTGTACAACCACTGCATTTTTTGTGTATCTCCCACATTAGAAATACTTTTATTATTTTCTGTAACACTAGCAGAAATGTCTGATTATTATTTCTATTAAACTTTGATTTGGAAGTTCAGGAAAAAGAAAAATTAAATAAGACAAGCCACTTTAATCTTGCCTCCGAAGGTAATTAAAGTGTCCAATTTGGTAACCTTTGGTAAATACACAATACCCGCTTTCAGCGAGCCAACTGAACAGATGATATTACACAAATCGTATGGAGTTATTTGTACATAATCCTAAGGAATCAGATAAATCAGATCCAAAGAGAAATTGGGGAACCACAAAAAAGCAAGCAAACCACCTCATGCTAAAATAAAGCAGCAAGGTGCTTGAGGTACTGTTTACCCCTGTAAACTGCGTCTCGCACACTCTTAGACTTACACAGCTATAACAAGACAGATACTAAAAGGAAGGAAACACTGTGCAATTTTCTATTTAGTATTTACACTTGGAAACCACTGAGTAATAAATACGAGATTTGCAGAAAATACTACATTGTGAAAAACATCTTTAGAGTAATTTCATCCCAGCGTGTCCTTACAAAACCAGCAACACAATGAGCAGAACTAATCCTGTACTGCTTTTGCTTCAGACTCACCTCTGTGGCCGCTCGGACTCTGCTTTACATCTTTATACTTAGTTTGTCTCTGACCTGAAATAACAGAGCTATGAACTGTACACCGGAGGGGGAAACCTCAGGCATTCAACTTTTAATCTTCTAGCGTGGCAGTTCTTACTCTGTCAATAATAAACACATTTGTTAGCTATGCCTTGTGCAATCTTATATATGCATCTATCCATTCCTAAAAGATATGTTGGCACTGGGCTATTAACGACCAATAATTCTATGTGAGCCCAGTGTTGTTATTAAAGAAAGAGAAGAAAGAGAGAAAGAGAGAAGAAAGAGAGAAAGAGAGAAAGAGAGAGAGAAAGAAAGAGAGAAAGAAAGAAAGAGAAAGAAAGAAAAAGAAAGAAAAAGAAAGAAAAAGAAAGAAAAAGAAAGAAAAAGAAAGAAAAAGAAAGAAAGAAAGACCTCATATATAGAGATGAGAGTCAGAGATGTATTCACCAGTTGAAGGAGGAGAAAGTGAAGAAGTGCAGAGTGGGTGGCACCCTTTCTGGTGTGTTTACATTATTGTGGTATTAAATCTAGTTATATCATCACTTTCTCACTACCCAGCAGCGGGACAGATGGGAAAGCGTGGTGGGAGTGCACCAGGAATAATGTTGGCGTGCATTGCTGGCGCGAGGTGAGGAAAGACGACCGAGCTCCTTGCAGGTGAGCAGAACAGAGAAAATCACCGAAGGGATGGAGAGCAGTGCCTTCAACCGCCTTTTCCCAAGGATTGCCACGGTGGCCGTGCAGTTTCCCCTCCGACACCGCCCAGCCACTGAGCCTCTCCATGGCCCCTCACTGAGGATGTACTATGCAAGGTTATTTTTTCATTCTTCCTCTGTATAATTTTTAATTTCCAGTGTGATTCCCCCCAAGGGTAGAGCATAAGAACTGATTTTTTTTTTTTTTTTTTTTTTTTTTTTTGCATGGCTCTCTACAGGGTTGGATTCATCTCCTACACCCCAAAAGTGGCTGAAATGAAGGGACCAAGCCTAAAAAATACTTTATCACCCCATTCCTTTGGAAAAAGTCTTTGCAGTGATGGTTTGGGAAACTAAGCCCATGTTTTGTAGAAAAAATATAGGGAGAAAAACAGCCAAAGGCCCCTTGAATCTACGTGAACAGTCTTACTGAAGCCAAGTGGCTGAAGGATGCCAAGTCAAATTTTGTTATTGTCTACAGACCCTACTACAACAAGCCTTTCTTGAAGATCTACTTTCTACTTTTCAAAACAAGCGACAATTAGACTAAATCAGTGTAATCTCGCAGATCCACACAATTTTAGCCTAAACTACAGATAAAACCGAGCTGATGACAGGTGTTAAGGATGTACCACAATATTAATATGTGGCACTAGACTATACAGCTTCACAGGAAAGTTACTGTAATTGGGATTTTTATCCCCTGGAAGTCAGAAAAAATTATTGACAGTTTCTGGGTCCTAAATGCATCACCGTTTCAAGTAAAATAACAAGCTTTGCCTCAGGCTGTAGTTCATGCTATGTGATCACTCGATACTTTGTCTATGTGGCTTCCCATGGTAAGAGAGAAAGGGAGAGAGACAGAGAGGAGCCTCTGTCGAAAGAGGAGGGAGTCAACAGATCACTTCACAAGCAATTATTATTTTTATTATATTATTTCAACATCATGATAATTAATGACTGAACTTCCAAACATGTTTGTGTGAATTCAGTGTACTGATAAGAATGGCTGCATAGTGGGTGATTTATATTTGTTTCTGATTTTTTGCCTGGGTGCTTAGCAGCAGATTGCCGTTCTGTAACTGCATTACTGTGGGGTAACTGGAAATGTTTTACAGACAAGTTCTGCCATTTAGCATACAACTGTAATATGGTTCTATTATCCATTTTCAATCAATATTTAACCTTTTCAATAAACAACTTAAGTGTACTAAGCCAGAAGGAGGAAAGCTAATTGCCACATGATATATTTGGTTTCCAGGTATACTCAGCTGGCTAAAGTAAAGTTAATTAGGTTATAGGTAGCACAGCAGCATTTAGAAAAATATATCTTCTGCCTCATAAACCTTTTCTTCAGTCAATAGCATCAACAAATACTTGCGGATGATGCCTGTAATATGATGACCACTACTTGAAAACCCGGACTGTGCTTTTTGCCCTTGCAAATGGCGTAAGTTACCAAATGGTATTATGGTAAATGATGGAAGTGGGTGGGTGGACACCACAGATCTCCACATCCAGCTCTGTGTTTGTCTTCAGGATTGCATTTGTGAGCCCAGCTGTAGGAAAGCCAGCTCCTTGGAAGAGGGTGACTCTATACTGTGTAGCAGAAGCATTTTTTTGTTTTAGAAGAATAAGATAGAAAACAAGAAATTAAGAGGCTTTATTGTTACACTATTAAAAAGCTCATTGTTTATGGCAACTTCACTGAAGCAGTATAAGCTTGAAAATACTGTTGTTCGTAATTAAAGTATGCTATTGTCCACTGTTCGTGTATGATTTCAGTTCCATCGCACCCTTCAGAAACCTTTTTGTTTTGCTATTGCAATGCACAAACCAACAAATAACTTATGTGCAGTCTCTTGAAAAGTCCTTGTTTCACTGGTAATCATAACTGTCTTTTAGATAGGTTTAAGTAGCTATTTTTAAAGGAGAAAAAAATAACATTTAGAATTCACAATCTCAGTGTTAATGAAGAAAAAATGAAAAAAAAAAATAAAATGAAGGAAAGTCTGCTTAGAAATCGTTTCCATAGAGCTATTTTATTAGTATTTCATCCATTGTAGATACGTATTTTGTATTTATTCATCTGATATGGTTCTCACTTACTACGACGTGAATTACAGATGATTTTCCAATTTTTTTAACTATAATGCACCGCTAATAAACCTAGGAAAAAATATCATTCCAAGGACCAATTATAAAATCTTGATATGAACGCCTATCTTTACTCAGGCAAGCAATCCTGTTCAGCAAAAAATGAGTTATTACCGCCCATTTAACTGACGGGAGTCTTTCCCTGGATCAAGCTTTAGATCCCTTGCTTATTTGCCATAGTGAATACTGTATAATAGGGATTCCAGTGAAGTCAAACGGCAAGCCATGCAGTGATTTCAATGAGAGCAAAACTAGGCCCTGAATGACCAACACTGATCTTTATTATTCGAGGGTAATAATGTACCACTCTAGTTTACCCAAAGTAGCTGCTCTGAATATGCTATAGTTTCAAGAAGACTGAACGAGTGCATCTGTCTTCATGAATGGTGATTAAAAAAAAAATGCAAATCTTCTTACATCTTTTCTTCCTGACATTAGGTCATTGCTTCATGGCCTTCTTTTCATTTGCACATCCATAGTAATTTCTATTTTGGGACACTATTGAAAATATGAGATTCACTGGGTCCAAATAGACATTCTTATAATAAGCAGATTGTACTGAGCTACAAAAGCTGCAGTATAATAAAACAAATTGTATGAATGTGAGAAGAATGTGTAAGAAGTTTCATCATAAAAAAATGACCAATAACATTAAGATGTTTTGTATGAGGAAAACACTCCAAGCACTGTTCTTTGTTACTGTATAAAAAGCCTTTTTGCAGTGGCTGTTCCTTGACACAGAGTCTTTATATATGAAATAATTTATTGCCATACCTGTAACTGAAATAATGACTAAATCATTTTAAAAAAAGTCTCATAGCTCCAACAGAGTAAATCTTCTACAACTTGCTGCAGTGCTAATCGTAAGCATGTTATACAGTAAGTTTGCCTGAAGCTAAGTTAAGCAGGCAGATTAGGACTGTAATATAGTATCAGGGCTCATAAATCAAGTGTGCTTGCAGATTTTCTTTCACTTACTGCTCCTTCTTACAGTTCAGACAAGTCATAATTACACATCAGTAGGCATTGTGAACAGAGGAATGAGCTACAACATAACGCACAATAAACCCTGTCATATAAAAGCAAACTGGATAAAATAACAGAAGCAATACTCCATTTTACAACATCACACTAAAGAATTACACCATGCCATTGTGTAATATTCTGATCAATCAAGAGCCCATCCACAATTGACAGTCCCAGTAGGCTAAAATTTACTATGCAAAGATATTTTCCATTTGTATTTATTATTATGATGATTATGATTATTATTATTATAATATATGGTGAATGAGAACTTAAAAAAGCCAGAGGTTCAAAATAAAAAGTGCTCAGTGCAAAATACAATTAAAGATATTTTCCTAAAGCTTTACTATGCATGCAATCTTTTGACAAATAATAATGCGGAAGAGGTAAAAGATTCTTCATTCATATTTTGTTAGCGTTATGACACCGAGCACAGGTACTGTATGCCACCCTTTTTAAACCAAAGCCGTGCTGACTGATGTCTCCTAGTTATTTCAAGGCTTAGAATGAGATCAAAGGTGCTATGGCTTTCGCGTATGACATTAGCGGAACACTGAAAATGGGATTTGATGAAATGAGAAAATATTGGTTATTTTAATTCTAATAAAATAATTCCAAAAGAATCAGTAGACAGCAGGTAAATAGCAAGCACTGCGTAGAGGCACAAGGGTTTATGGGGTTCCTGCTTTCTTCCCTAGAAAATTATCCTACCTTTCCACTTTTTGGACATAGAGAGCAGACAACTGCCCCTAATTTCACTCACACAACTGAAACACTCTTTTGTTGCCAAATAACTTGTATTGCAGCTCTGTGGTTTGTCCTTTGCTGTATTCCACTGGCTGATAATTTTTCTACATGTGATTATAATCAAGTCTCTGTGTTTGTGCCTCGATGGAAGAGTGTTGTAGATTTGTGCATGGAGAGGGAGAGGACAACACTGCTTCCAGAAAGACAAGCTCTTGGAAGATTGGTCTTTTGGCCAGAGACTCAGCTTGGTTGTTAAGAAAAATTCACCCCTCCTACTTACCTATGGCCCAGCTTGAAAACACAATATCAGCAGAATTTGGGTTTTTTTATTGTTCAAAATTAGGTTGATTTTTACTAGCATGTACCCATTAAGCTTTATTGCTATGTTATTTTCTGCTCGTGTTGGGCTTTATGATCCTAAATCATTTAAGTGTTTTTTAAAAAAACTATCCACATATGTGTTTCCAATCTTCTCCTCTGCACCAAATGCTCTATGGCATCTGGAAAAAGGGAATGCTGTGGTCTTTCTCTAGTTTGCTGTAGATTATGTCCTGCCTGCTTCAAAAAAAAAAAAAAAAAAAAGGACACCCCAAACCCCAGTAAATTTAAACTAGAAGATACATCAAATCTAGTGTCTCAGTCAGACGGAACTTCCCATCACAACTTGTCCTGATCTTTGCTGAGATGGGATCTGCTGCAGAAAGTTGCATGTTTTTAAGACTTGTCTTGTAGAGACCAACATCTCAGACTTTGAGTCAAGCATGGCCAAAGGCAAGGTGGGGGGACCAGAAATTGCAGTGTCCTGCAGGATATAGTGTCCATATTCAGCAGCATTTGTAATATGATAAAAACTATTACTGTTTTACTCTTTTTCTATGCATCATCTTGGCTTTCTCCTGGGTTTTGCCATTTTTCACAGACGCAGATGTTTTCCTAATGCTGCCCTTGAGGTCTACCTCCTTCTACTTGTCTGATGTCTTTTCCCATATTATTTTGGATTCTCCTTTATGTCTCCAGCATCAGAGAATTCACCTAACATAAGCTTGAGCTATTCCTGCTGCTTGCTTGGTCAGTGCCAACGGCATGGCCATGCGCTAATCAGGTTTTCCATGACCCCGTTTCTGAGTCCCCACCAGCCCCTGGCTGGAGCGCGTTGCCTCTCCAAAATTGCAAAGTTGGGAATCCCAAGGCAGTTGCAAGGTTTTACATGATTTCACCTTTTCCGTCTCTCCATGTTAAAATATATTACTTATGCTTTACATGTTTTTGTAGAGTACAGTGCTTTCCAGGGCTCTGCAACGCAAGTTCCTGGTTTGCCCTCTTCACCCAGGGAACCCATCCCATCTGCACTTAATGGAGACTGCTTGAGACACCCAGTGCATCAAAATGCGTTGCTCATAGAAAGCATGTTACCTTCCCTATTGCTATGAGGTGATATTTGCAGATAAAAATGGAATATAATAATAACATTACAAAAAAAAAGCTTAGATTTGTGACTAACAGCCACCTTGGGACTGCACAACCCAGTAACTGAGCAGGAAAACTTGCAGCATCTCCCTCTGGCTCCCGGTTGTTAGGTGTGGTCGTCCCCAGGATCCACCTCACTGGGAAAGCATTGATTTTCTTGAGAGGAGAAAGGGTAAACATTTCAAATAAATTTTAAGAGTAAAGTGAGGAAATACAGGCTCAGTGAGGGAACTTTTTATACATATTTTCCTTTCAAAAATGCAAAAGAGCATTTAGTTAATTTACAGAAAACGCGTTTCTGAACACAGTGCTCTTTGGTGTCCTCACTGTCCTCCTAAGGCTGGCCTTGCTCTGCATGGTATCCAAGCAGTGCTTTTATCTTGTGACCTCCTCGGTTGTCTTGTCTCTGGAAGTGTAACGGTAATGCTTTTATTAGAGGCCATTTCTCTGCAAATGGTCTCTGCCGCTGCTCTCTTGCTGCACGTCCACCTGAAACCTTTGGGCAGAGGGCTCCTGCAGGACAGTGACAACACGGGTGGCAAGTCCACCTTCCGCATTAGGGGCATTTTCTTTTTGTAGGCATCAACTGCTCTGCCAAAGCTTCCCGCAAATCTCCCTCCACCCAGTGCCAAATTTGTGACAGAGAGTGAATTAATGGTCTCACACAATGAGAAGGCTGAGGAGCACTGTGGTATTCATAAGTTGAAGGAGAAGTCATATATTCATAAGGAAATCGCCTCAAACCATCAGGCTATTTTCCCTTTAATACCTTCCTAATTTGTAAGACGTAGGTAGAACACCCTATTCAATCCACACTATTAAACACTATTTGTTAATTTTGTAATTACCTGGGAAACTAAAGGCGGGTTTAAAGGTGTATATGCAGTAAGTCATTCCAGCGAGCAGGGCGGGAGCAGATTTCCCACCGTGTTGCACAGGGCACCCGGGCACACACTGGAGTGCCTGACCACGTGCTCAGAGCCGTACTCTGTATTCTTGCACACGTATGATCTTTCCATAAAATAACCAGCTATCGGGCCCTCAGCTGATTATGAGCTCTGTGTAGAGATGGAGTCCAGTTGCTGGGGTTTTTATTTTCCTTTTTTTTTAGGGAAAAGTGGCAGCTTGCCTGTTATAACCGTCATTTTCTGTTGACATTCATGTTTTCTGTGGACATTTATTGTCAACAGCTCTAACGTCAATTCCAGCATGGCTTGAAACAACACCAAGAGGTGAAGGTGTTGCCTGAGTGTGGGGACTTTTATTCACTTTTTCACCTTTTTCACTTTTTGTTTTTGAATCAGTATTAGGATCTGAAAGGTGATGGGTTGAAAAAAAAGACCCAACATTGAAGACCTGCATAAAGTTCTGCAAAACTAAATTTAGAGACAAAATTGCCTTACAGCTAGCCACTGTAGTAGATGACACCTTGAGTCATCCTGTTCACCCAGTTTAATTCCTGGAGTGAGTAAGTTTTCTGTGCTGACTGAATTAGTATCTCCTGACGAAGGGAGAAGTGCTTGTAAAGTACATAAAACTTTGAAAAGTCTAAAAAAGCAGAAACCAAGTGATTTAGTGTTTAATGCTTCTGCTCTACAGTAAGACAAAAAGAGGCCAATTTTGCCATCCATCGTACGGCAAAGCATCGGTATAAATTGTATCTCAGGTGCTAACTTGGTCAAGCATTATGATCTTATCTTTATGAACTTTGGTACAATTTTTAGGGGCAGATGTTACAGTAAGATGAAGTACAATGTGTTTTATCCAGGGCGGGAAGGTCACACAACCAACTATTTATGTACATTTGCCAACTGATAGGGTCTGGTAGAATCTTATGATAAAGACAAATATATTAGCATGCCCAATGAATCAATATTGTTTAAATAGTGTACCAGAAGGTTCACTGTCAATCACTAGTTTCTGAAAGTTGTTCATCCCAACTGTTAGGTGAATACTGAATATATTCACAGAAGTTTGGATCTGTTCATGAATAATTCATTAAAAAAAAGCAACCGATCAATTTGCAATTAATAATGATTCAGCTTCTCCCACCCATACTCACACAAAATAACACTATTACGGGGCTTACCCCTCTATTGAATAAACTCCTTAAAGGGGACGGGAGCAGACTCTGGTCCTATCTCTTCAATGAATAATTGATTCACCTTCTTTTCTAAGCAATGCTCTGTGGAAATTTCAAAAAGCTTTAGCTGAGCTATGCAAAAACAAACCAAAAAGAAGCCCAAACCTGTTGAAATGGCTTCATGAGATAATGATAACTGATTTCTCTTAACACAGTACTTTAGGAAATCAGATAGTTACCCTATATGCAATGCAAAACTGTCCAAATCCCATTTTTCCTGTTTTCCTCTGGCCTTCTGCAGCACAAAGACCTTCAACCCTGACAACATTCTGACCAATATTTCTTCTCGAAACTCAAGGAAATTAAATCAGCTAGCTTCATCAGGTTCTTGGGCTCAGGTTCTAAGTTCACACTTTTATGTTCAGCTTTTCTAAAGTAAATTTTATAAAACCCTTTAAAACTTTAAATCAGTAATACCATATAGTAATCCCATCGGGAAAGAGAAAACAATGAATTGCACGAATTTGAGTTTTCTGCTTGTTTAGTCACCCTTGAAGGAAGAGGACTGGAGAAATTAAACTGAGCAAAATGAGAATTTCAGAACTGAGAGAACAATCTGCTAAATTGCAGTTTTCCTCACCAGTGAGGGTCACCTTTTCTCCAGGGTGAATGAAGAGGTAACATTTAAAAAATCTTATTCTGTTACCATTTAAGATAATGGCAGAACCTAAGTGTTCTGTGACTCCTATTCAGATGAAATAGCAATGTCAAACTTAAAACCTGCATGTAAAAATTACTATTCCAATAGCATTTTCAGAATGTTCCAAATTTCTTTTTCTTTACCAAAAATGATAGCATTTTTTTACACATTCATCATCACTGAATTTCAAGAGAAAGCACCTTTTCTTAGGTAAAAATAATAACCAAGAGAAGCCAGATGATATCTAACTTCAGTGCTCTTAAAAAATGCATAATGAGGTCTATTGTTTTATTCCAGACACCTAACTCATTTGGGCTCTTTTTTTTTGTTGGTTTTTTTTTTTTTCGTCCACCTTACACAGAGAACAGTGCTGGCAGAACAGACCTTTTCTTTCTGCAAGGCAATATAATCCCCTTGTAGTCAGTAGACATAAGCTTACTGCCCACCCGGCAAAGAATTAAGTCCAAAACGAGGTAAGTTTAAGCCAGTAAATCCAGAAATTCTCCACCTGTGTAGGTTTTGATTGCACAAACCAGGTCCCAACCTTGTCAGCAGCACTACCCATTTCCACCCCATTTCTGGATTCTCAGGCACAAATAGAAGTCCTTTTTCCTCTTCAAAAGATGAATTCAGACCCCACATGTTTGGCCGGGCTGAGCTGAACACCTAGTTGCTGCTGAGATTAATGGCACCGATATCTTCCCCCATTCCCCCGTATGACATCTCTATGAAATATTGTCACCTGGAAGGATGTAATACACTGCTTTGTACTGATACGTTGTGGTCTGAGGAGAGATCCATCATACAGGAGTTCCTACTGAGTGAAATTTGGCATTTTCAGTGTTTTCCACCAGGTCTCTTCAAATGAGAGTTGCCGCATCACCCAAGCAGAGTTGAATTTCACTACGTAAGGAGGATTCACCGATATCTCAGTTGCCTCTTTGCATTGCAATATCGGAAGTATTCCATCCATTATCATAGCAGAAGGGCACATATTACCGCAACAAGGTGGTTCTCCGGGGTGATTACTGAAACTACAGCAGAAATCATTAGCAAAGTGAAACTGAGCTTTTGGAAGTGAGGAACGATGCAAAGTTTCAGTAATGAAGTACACTAACACACAATCTCCTAATTCATCTGGAGCCAGAAGTCTGTGTCATGTTTTTCTGCGTGCCTATTTTTCATCAAACAACATACAATCTTTACTTGACTATACTGTATATCTTCTCTGCCTAGTGGGAACCCTAATTTGCTTTAAATTGCCAAAGTGCTCATTATGGAATGCTTAGTAGCTAGAATTTGTACATAATATTTGAAAATCAGCCTTAATTTTTCTGCCTGAGATGAACACTTGGATTTCAGAGTAAACATAATCAGAGATTTACACAAACTCAGTGAACCCTGTTTATTATATTTGCCTGGAATAGCTACAAAAGAGGTCAGAGGTCCAATGTCTTCCTGCAGAGACAGATCATGTTCTAGCTGGTACTGAGGAGGAAAAAAACAGTAGGTGATGCTTTAATGAATGGCTTATCATGTGGAACACACCATGTGATAATAGCAGTGCTGGTAAGGAACGAAGGAAGTAAAAAACATAAAGGCTTTTGCTAGGTTTACATTGCTTGAAAGCTTACATTTCAACAGCAGCAGATGAAGAGGGTTTATTAAGAATATGTAGTAAAATCTGCAGCAAGTTGAAAGGAGCTTTGAATTTTTGTTTAAACATTATTTTGGAATTGCCTCTGAGATGGCATTGCCCTGACTAAATAGAAACACATACTGGAATATTTTGATTTTCTGTGTCAACTTTTGTTATCGTTTTTACTGAAGTGACCTCATCTAAGAACTCAGTTCAGAAATAAAGATGAGGGTCAGAGACAGATTATTCCAAACACTAAAGGGACAGTCAATAAAATAAGTTACAATTTGATTTTGTTTACAAAAGGTTGCCAATTAGGAGCTGTGAAACTGCTTGTTCTTTGAGACTAAAAATTATGGGGACAGAATGGTCCAGCTCTTCCAAATAAAGCATTTCTATTACATGGCATGGGCCAGATCCACATCTTAAAACTGGGCTGTATAAAGTACTTATTTCTGAATTACTCTTCTCCTTGTCTTTTGAGAAAGAGGAAACGGGCTCAAAATTGAAACAAAAATGTGCCTATCCCCAGCTGTGGCTCTCCATTTATTATTTTTAAGCAACTGTTCTGAGGTCCTTTTTTTTTTTTTTTTTTTTTTTGTTAAAAACAGGAATCACAAAATATTCTTTCCAGCATTTATCCAGAAAACAGTGCCTTGAAAAATCGCTTGCCAGCATGAAAAATGCCAAGACGTGATGGCTGTCATTACCGATACTTTTGTAAATCTTGCCCTGGGATCTCACTGTACAGAAGACATCAAGACACCCCATCCCCTTGAAAGTCCCAGACACTGCTAGGATATTCAAAAATATTGAGGTAGGGTAGACTTCTAACCCTGCCCTTGAAACCAGGGGAAATTAGGTGTCTAAGTGGATATAGGCTTGTAGTCATTAGAGGGGAAAAAACCAAAGCGCGTTGAATTTAGCATTCATTTTGAGAGGTTAACCCTTGGGAAACCCGGACATTCAAACCTAAATTTCCCACGGCCACCTGAACCCTGACCACTCGGGCTCAGGCTGAAGTGTCAGTCCTTACGATCTTGCCTAGTAGGATCATCAGTAATAAGAACTAAATGCCCGAGCTAATAGAGTAATTAATTCTCATTTACGTAGGATAATTCTCATGCAGTTAAAACCTCTGGCTGAAGTCTGAACGGTGTGGAAGGAGTTTCTCCATGGTGAGCAGGGGGAGACTGGGATGGGTAGCAAATCTCTGCATTGCATGCAGCAAACATATTTTCCTTCATGTATAGGTATCATACACTTGGCCACTTCTTCCTGGGCTCATGTTAACAGGCAACAGCAAATCTTCTCCCTGGGGGTGTAAAGGCTGACGGGAAAGCTTCCTCTTTCCCTACTTTTTTGCAAAATGCTGGGAAGATCCATAATCTGCCCCTACATCCTTCTGGTTAAAATGTCCTTTGGGTACGGACAGCATAACATCCATGCTGTCCATCACCCTGTCCCTGCTGAGGCTGGGCAGCCTGCGGAAGGGGCTTATCCTGACTTAGCCCCTGGTTGCTCACAAAAAGGTGCATTTCTGGTCCTGATAAACTAACCAAACCCCCAGGGAACGCCAAGGAGCAGACAAAACCTGAGCCACAGGCACACTGCCGTACTGGGCGAGTACAGGCTTGCAAAGTCAGATAAAACACATGACTGAAAGGTAAACTCACAGCACCGTTTAAGTTGGGGTGTGATCTGAAATACTCTTTGCAGCTTTGATTTCTGAGACTTTAATCTCTTGCTTGGCAATAAGTTCTACATGAAAGTCTGGTGTCCTGTATTGTTTTAGAAAGTTACCTGCCAGGGTAAATTGTGGTAACAGCAACTGCTGATGTCTCTGGAAGCCGTTCCCTGCTGGCTGCTGTTCACGATGTGCAGTGTGTTGTCATGGGGTGGACAACCTCAGCTCGCTTTGCTGAAGGGCCTCTCCCACCCTGAAACCCAGCAGATCGTGGGGGTCGTTGCTGTAAAAGCAAAGATTTAATGCTCTCTGTTTATGCATTGTATAACTCCAGTGAAAACCAGAGAGGAATGAATTTGGCCTTTTCTCTTGGCAGAACTTAGTAATACAAGTTATGCTACCATCAAACTTCTCTTACAGGAGTGTGTATGAGAAGGCAACCTTATTAATGAGTGTAACTAAGACAAATATTTAAAATTCTAGTCTCCTCTCAATATATATAGGGCAACAGAAATTTGCATTTGGATATCACAGATCAATTAAGAGCTCTTACAGCATAGCGCTCAGGTGTGCACAGGCTGTGCGAGGCATGCACGAGGCTCTGGATGCGGGAAGCAGGCATCCCAGGTCATTATTTGCCTCCAGCACACGCTAGACCTGCCCACGATCCACGTGGCAGGAGCTGCGGAGGAACCATATTCCTCCTGCACTGGCCTCCAGGTCTCAGAGAGACCATCCAGGAGCTTGACTCTGAGATGATTTGGGGGTATTTTTTTTAATGGATGGGTTTTTGAAACCAAGCCCTAATTTTTCTTCAAGAACCAAGACACACATTCAGTCCAGCAGGATTTATACAGTAGAGTGCAGTGAACACTCAGACATTTAAGCTCACAGACTCAGCACTTGTGGCCACTGCTTCTGCTCCCCATCCACTCACTACATTTGGCAGCGTGAGGACTTATAGAAGCGCACTGAGCTTTGAAAATATCTTTTAAGCAAGTTTAACAAAACAGGAAATAATTCCAGCATGTGCAGTTTGGAGAGTCCTTAACTTGTAACATACCTCTTGTCAGCTGGAGTGAATATTTCCAGCTCTCCTTGGAGAGATTCTCTGTCTCAGACCCTCACACAACCCCGGGAGGTGATACAGGGACATTTACAAAGGCAAAAAAGAAACTATCCTCTTTTCTATCCAATTACTTCTACTACATACACATCCACATTGATGCCAATAGAAAAACAACTGAACATCTTACAAAGACGCTAAATATTCCCAAATGCTAATGCAAACATTCCCTAATTTTGTCTCCGTGGTGTCCTGAACTGCAGCACCCACACCACG
The DNA here is from genome assembly GCF_011004875.1 of Balearica regulorum gibbericeps. Taxonomy (NCBI): domain Eukaryota; kingdom Metazoa; phylum Chordata; class Aves; order Gruiformes; family Gruidae; genus Balearica; species Balearica regulorum. The sequence goes on from NC_046189.1 coordinate 39,495,537, forward strand.
CTGCTCCCACCTAGCTACAGCTGGTTGACTTACCCTACAGCAGATCGTGCATCTCGGGTGGAAAATCAGTCCCAGCTATACTGGAATCACCAATTCCTACCAAACCTTCTCAAGACCCTAGGTTACTCTGGCCTTGATGGTGGTCTTGCTTGTGGCTATGCACAGTCCTGCTGCAATGTTCTCCAAGACTGCCTTTCTAAGCACAGCACTTTTCTCTTTGGCCCATCAACACTCAATTTATATATTCTTGTCTTGTATTTCAGGATGAGAGTTTTGGGACAGGGACCATCTTTTTATTAGTGTGCCCAGGGCAGTGAGGTCCAGGTTTGCAAATAGGCTTCTGACAGCTTGTTCATATAAAAAATAACTGCAACTACAACAATATATCATACAACTGCTCAGACATGGACTTCTGTCACAACTCAGCTGAGGTTTTTTTCAGAAACTTGAAACGGTAAAGAGGAACCACAGTGCTGAAAAGCAAAAAACTTACTGTTGGTGACAACACCCACAACCTGTACAACTTCTCAGTGAATATTCTATGATATCGGGTAGGCTTTTTTTTTTTTCAGCAAATGATCAAGGGCCTGGCTGCAATAAATAAATAAAATTCCTCCTGTTATTTACAGTGGAAGCTTCTAATTTGCTTATTACTTTGCTTATCTATTCATTGAGATAATTATCTGACACCTGCCAACAGCAGATTGTTCTGACAGATTTTTATTGGCTGAGATCAATTTGTTACTTACCATCTGTCCAGCTAAAGGTGGTTTACAGGTCAACAAGCTGGTGAGCTTTGGAAAATCTTAAAATGATCTTGAGCAGTATCCTTCCTGAACTAATTTCATTTTAATCTCCCTTAAAGCACATGAAAGGATGGACTTGGAAATTAGTTTTCAAGCAGAGTGTATGAGAGAAGAGAAAATAATTTGCCTTTCTTTGCTGTAACCTTGTATAAACTATTTCCTATGAGGTTTCCCAAAACCCCAGTTGAACCCACTAGCTGATAAGTTGCTGTATGACACTAAAGACCTCTGAAGAATGCAAAGAAAAAGGAGGCCATACATAGTCTAACCACCATGAATGTTGGGAGAAATTAATTTCTCCCAACAAGAAAAAATTTTGAACTATAAATGGTCCAGCAATTATTTCTCACTGTGGCCTTACTTCCCTCCTGCTTAATGTTGGTAGCCTGAATGTACTCAGCCCGATTCCCCACGCTGTCTCTTGTAAGATGCCTCATGCTCCGACTCCCAATGCTATGCCATCAAATTTGATCAGTCTGGGAGCTGGGCAGCAGTAGTCCCCAGTCACCCTTCTTTTCCCCTTGCAGAATTTCCAGCGTGGCTCTGCAAATCCACCTTCGGCTGCAGTAAGGGTCTCTGCCATCCGCGGCTCTGATGGATGTATCTGTGGTATTTGTGCTTCACCGGCTGCATCTCTGGGAGTGCTGGAAGGTCTTTAGTGTCTGCTGGGAAATTATAGGCCACTAGACTGCTATTTTATACTAAGTGCCAATGCTCTAACAACTGTGCTCTCGGTGTTCTTCTGGACCTTCCTCTGGATATTCAGCTTCAAATTTTATTTTTGCTTCTGTGTTGAGAAAGGTTTTTATGAAATACGATGGAAAAATGTTTAAATTGTTCATAAAAGAAAAGTAATATTGAGATTTTCCTCTAATTTTACTTCTGAGCTGTCTATGGTAATACTTTAACCTCCTATCACTCAGTTAACACTTTTTAGAATTGTAAGAACCATTTTAATGTTTTTTCAAACCATTCTCAAAAAGGGAGGGGGGACCTGACAGCTACTACTGCTGGATGCTTCAAATGAAGCCATGCTAACTTAAAACTTCTCAGGGCTCCAGAGGTGAAAGCGTGGGATTACACAGGAGACGACTTTTCCTCTAAGAAACTCATCCGAGTAGTGCTAGGAGACCTTCCTAATGACTATGGATCATTTAAAGATAATGGCACTGAAGGTCCCCAGGACAGTATTTTGCATCAGCGCATCCTTCTCCAGAACCTTTCCAATTGTCAACACGGTCCTGTCATGTACGCACGGATCACTGCTCAGCGGGAAATGGGTCTGTCGTGACAATATGGTGGAAGGGAAATGTCCAGCCAAGGTTTCAAAAACATCCAGAAATCCCTAAAACTAAACTCCTGATGATAATTTCTGTTGGAAAGATGGTGACCGCAAATGCTGTAAACGACAGTCAGTTTTCTATGTTGAATATTGCAGCCATTTTAAATTAAACATAAAATCATCTCCAGAGTACAGCTCTGGAGTCAGTCAGAGAAAGATGGTTCTGCATTTCGGTGTACAACTTAACCTGAAGTATATTTATGTTTATAAATATATATTATGCATGGGGTTTTTTTTTTCCTAAAATTTTCAAATCATATGGGGTGTCAGGCTGAGATATTGTGTGTTACAGTTGTAAGCTAGAAATAAACTGAAAACAGGTTTTAATCAAAGGATATGAAGCAGAGGACCAAACTACTGCCTACACTGGTGGTTTTAAAAGGTGCAAATATAAAACATCTTTCCAAAACTTGTTATTAAATTATTTCTGAATTAATATACTGCGTCCTTCTTCAAATAATCATCAATTCATCAGAGTGGATCTTTCTGAGCTGCTCCTCTGAAAGTCAAGAATTTTCCCAGAATTTGTAAAAGCCTGGTGAGTGTTACTCATTATCAGCTTGAAGAATTGATTCCAGTGGAAATCCAATATGTTCTCTCCAAAATGTCTAGCATATCTGCTTCTCAGCTGAGATCTTAGAAAAAGTCTCCATGACACCTTGTACGGAGACGGATTACAGCAGGAAATGAAGAGGTCTAAACCCAACGGTTTAAAATTGGTGCCTTTAATTTGACATCTGAATGCGCGTTTGGAGTCCGTGACAGCTGTGTGTTCCTAGCACCTGTGGAAACCAGGCTACCTTAGTTATTAAGGATTTAGAGTCAAACCCTGCTATTGATTTTTGCAGGACTAGGATCTTAGTCTATATGACTAGGGGTAGCTGTTCAAGCTTGATGTTTTTTGGCCTAAAGAACCAAATTAAAAAGTCTTCCCAGAATCTTCTCTGCTCGTTTATCATAACCTGCTCCATCTCCTGCATACCAGCTTAATTTCATTTCAGTTTCCAGTTTGATATGCACCGTGGGGATCTCTTTCCCAGGCAAAAGGCAATATGAGGTGAGAAGAAGAGCATGCTGCCAGCGCAGGTATAGGCCTGCATAATGGAGCTGTGACACTCTGAAAAAGGCTTTTCGTTTTAACAACTTTTCGAGTGGGGAGCGAAAGACATAATGCAGATGGCATAATTGAAGTGGGAGAATGAAACATTAAGCATGCACAGAAGGGATTAGAGAGGAAGACTTTTGGGGTTATTTAATTTTGGCTCAGTTGTTATCTAACAGTTTTGTCAGGGAAAAAATGTTAAAGCTCCTTGCAAGTCCAGAAAAACTAAGGAAGATTATTACCTGCCTAGGAGTATGTAAAACCTTGTAAAACTATCAGACTTGAGAGAATTTATTCTTTATTATGTGATATCATGTTCTACAAAATATCTTTCCTTGCACAGCTCTCACAGGTCCCCTTTCTTCATTTTTATAGACTTGTCAATTCTGGGAATGATCTAATCATGATGAGGATTTAAGGTATGTATATGCATTGTACTGAATACTAATAATTCATGAGCTCTTGGTTTCAAAGATCTTCTCTGTGAAGCTCTGCAGTTCAAAAAGGAATGCCTTAACATAAAAAGGATGCTAAGCCTTATATTTAACACCTAATGAAATCATTAAAGAGAGATCAGGCATGATTGCAAACGTTAATTTATCAGATCTCACACATGCCACAAATATGGTGAACAAAGAAGCGGAACTTTAAAAACCTCTAAGTTCTCATTAATTGAGGTAGAAAATATAGCAGCGAAGGGATTTCAAAGGCTGGCCATGCTCCTTCAAGACAAAGAGATGAATTCTGCATACACCTTGTTCAAGGAAAGTCCTTCTAAAATCATGGGGAGTTTTGCCCGAGAAAAGACTGCAGGATCTAGTAAAAAATCTAGCATACTAGGAGCATTTCTTCTGGATAAGGAGCCCTGTTGTGTGTTAATGACACAACCGAAAGCACAGCCGCTCCCAGAGAGCGCTCCCCGCCTGTGGTATCGGTTACCTACAGGAACTCCAGGAAGAATACATATGAGAATAAGAAATAGTCGCTCTTTATTCCTGTCAGTAGGTTTTGCCTTTGACTCCGCTGATCAATATCAGCCGTGCATTGGTTACTATGGGAATGAGGCTTTCCTGCACTCAATAAACCCCAAGTTCCTTTTTTTACAAAGGTGAGCAAAATACTTTTAAAAGAAGGTTTTATCTGCTTTATGCCTTGAGGGACTCTGCAGCCATCACTTTAAAGGTACTTGGACACTTTGAAATGCAGAATATTATGATCTAGCTTTGGGCAAGTAAAGACTTAAAACCATTTGTTTACCCCAGAAATCAATGTCAAATTCATGTAGAAATCTATACGCTCTGTGTGCCTACCCTCCGTGTGTGTCGCTGTACTCACGCGTGCATGCACGTATGTGACTGTATGTGCGTGTGCACGCAAGTGTGTTTGTGTCTGTATGTGCTCTACATTAGCAGATACATGGAGATATAACCCTTAATGTGGATTAACTTTAAGGCTCGAAAATAAGATACTGAGATAAAAATATATCTACAATACCGTGGACTCAGTGCCTCGGCTGAGCTAATTAATCCCCCCTTACAATGATCTGAGCATTTCTGATTATAACAACCTACTTTCCACTTTTATTTATGATATTATAGTATTTGATTATAAAATATTTAGCAATGCATTAATACATATTTCTGGTGGCATGTAGTGCCAAGCATATGTGAAATAATACATACGGTATATACTGAATAGAATTAATTTAAACAGAAACTAGGATGGACGTGATCTTGGACTGCTGCAACATCAGTTCAGCGACGCAACCCCTTCAGAGACTTTCCAGGTGAAGCAGGAGAGTGGTAGCAAACTGCCACATAAAATGCTGCCAATTATAGCCAATCTGTCAGATGTCTGTTCTTGTGACCTATCGCTAATTGGCTTGAAGGATGTTAAGAAATAGTGAATTAATCCATTTTTACCCTTTCAGTTCATTTACGTTTTACACAATTTTTTTCTTGTGTACTAGAAATAAAAATAACAAAAGGTAATGATAATGATTTTCTCAACCGGGAAGGAACTATAAAGGACAGGAAGTTAGAGCAGAGCAGAAAACTATCTGGGTACCTTCTAAACAACTTTATGGCCCAAAGAGAGTACATAAATAGAAAATTAGCGAAGACTGTCTAGTCAAAACAGAGTCTGGGAAAGAGTTCCCTCATGGGCAAAGGAAACATTTTCAAGATCCCTCATCTCTGTAATGACCGCCCTCAACTCGAAGCACCTGCTTTTAGACTAGGAACAGGCTCTGCATTGACTGGGTTTCGTCAGTGGTCCTCAATGGTGTACCCAACTGCAGTGAGCTCCTCCTAAATCAACACCAAAAACCACCAGAAGCTCGAGGCTTGTCACGATATCTCTCAAACCCTACACATAGCTGAGCAAAACTCCGAAAGGACAAGAGCCACCGTCTGTCTTAAGAAAAAAAAAAAAAAAGTTAAATATGCATTTGTGGGTCTTAGAATAAAAAAATCTGCATTGGATCTGCCTAGTTCCCCATGGTATCTCATGATAGCTACACACCAATGGCCAGGACTCAAACTCACGCCAACAGTGCACAAGGAAAGGAGCCTTCTCCTGACAGCTGGCAGACAGTTTCAGAGGTGTATACAACTACAATATTCAGCAACCACAGAAAATCATGTCAAAACTTAATCCTTTGATTTAAAATCTGGCACTTAAACCACAGACACACAAACTCATGAAAAGGAAATATGTATCTTCACTTTCCTCTGCAGTTTCGAGACACAAAATGAGATTGTTTTTGTCATTTCTTGATACTGTAAAAGCTTCTGTTAGTTTTAGATTATGAATACTTTAAAGGACTTAAAAGCACATATTTCTTGAGGAGAAAAAAACCCATAAAATACCCCCCCCCCAAACTGAGATGTTCTAGAGAAGTTCAGAACTGAAGTTGTAAAAGAGTTTATGCATATCCAACTTGGAGAAGACGCTCACTTTTGTTTCGCAGTTTGCCAAACTAATGGGACCAAAGTGAGTGCTTAATCAAAGTCAATATTGGCCTGCTGACTCTCAAGAAACAATCTAAAAGTGCTTTGGGGGCTCTTTCTATGTTCATTATCTTTTCCTGTGTCACTTGGTGTCTCTAATGATAGACAAAGAAGCACTTAAAATGTCTCTATTCAATTCTCTTCACTACTGAAATCTCAAATTAAATACTTACAAGAAAAAAAATCATATTTAGAATGAGATCGTGACACAAGAATCTTCTGAAAAACAGCTTAGGATAATTCAGCAGCCCCACTGGATCTTGCATTTAGAGCAGTCTGAAGTATTCAAGTGACTCAGCAACTCAGTGGTGGGTAATTTACAACCCACTCCTCATCGTGAGCCGAACTGCTAGCTTACAAACTAAAGTGCTTCTGCATCAAACTTTGCTGAATGCAAACGCAGCGTGCCCGGCTCAAGCAGCCGATGTCAAAACTGGAAGTTTAAAACTAAGGGCAAAACACTGAAATACTTGTTCTCTTTTGGCTGACTGAAGGTAAATCCATTAAACTGGTTGGAATTATCCAAGATTAAGACGTTGCTCCAAGCAGGCAGGGTCAACCGGCAACTTCATTTGCAGAGTAGAAGATGAAAAACGCATAGCGAAAAGCATCACGATTTTCTAAGCTTTTTAAGAGTGAAAATATCACATGAAAACAATTTTTACCTCTACCCAGAACAGAAATACATATCCTAGGAAAAAAAAAAAAAAAAAAAAAAAAAGTGCTGAAAAGTATTCCCCAAATAAATTTGCAAAAAATATTATTAGCCAGTAGCCATATATATGCATGTCCACCATGGAGAACCAACAAGTGCAAAGCCTGATTCTCTTGTGCCAACAAAAAAGCAGAGTTTTAATGCTCTGCTGCTCCTATGGGACCCGATTTTAAGGGGCTCACTCAGGAAATTAAATACTTCTTAAAGTATGACAACAGAATCTTGTCACACATCTAAAATGCAGAAGAAATAGGAACTCTGGAAATAGGTGTTATTTTTGCATATTTACCAGTCTTATACTAACAAAGCATTTCTTGTTAAAGAGAGGTGAATGAAATTCTATGTGCAGTGAATGCCCGAGAAGAAGCTTTATTTCTGCAAGGAAAAATAAAGTTCACATTTTATCCTAAGAATTTAAGGCTAATTGATATCATACGAGGTCAACAGGAGGCTTACCAGACTAAGAACTTATGGAATTGAACCTTAAGTATCATCTCATGCTAATGCAATATAGTTTGTTTTTGAAGCAAAATGTGTATGTAATTACTTTTTATTTGATTATAAATTTTCCTTCTTGAAGTAAAATACTAAACCTTAGTTGCACTAGAAAGACATGCAGCATAAAAAACTGGCCACATACGTACTTAATATAGTGGGCATAAAAATACTAATTAAGATAAAACATTATACCAGAGTACCTACAATAAACACAAATTAATAAACCAATCAGAAATGTGAGCACCTTCAGGAAAATTGTAGCATGCATCATATAATCTCATGGAGATAAATAAGGAATGTCTAATGTGAATTTTTTTTAATGGACCAGATAATTTGGGGCATAACTGGGAAAAGTCTCCATAAAGAACATGGCCTGTAAAAATGCGTATATAACGTGTAAGAAATGGTATTCTGCCATACAGAGAGGGTATGGACTCAGCAACTTTTGGGCTCCAAGCTCTTCCAGAAAGGGATGCCGAATAATATGTTTTGTTGGCAACAGCTGACAATACTCTAAATGATAATATGAAAGAGCAATTCATATCCATCTATAGAGAGAGAGTAGGATGTAATATTGTAAAAAATTAGCTAAAGTAGCTTTTCTCCATCTGAAAATATCACAGCATTTGAAATATACTACCGCAGTGACTGCTCCATGTTTAGTAAGCGCTGTTCAAAGTAAGCTACCTCACACAAATACATAAAGTGTACTTGCATAGAGAACTTAGGTGTGTTTCACACCACAGTGACCAACCAAGGCTTTGCAAGTTATCACCCATTAGGACCTGCTGGAACAAATGCAAAGTTAGATATTCTGGCTTTAACCATCCCGAGTCTGAAGCAGCTGATGCGGTAAAGCACTTGTCCAAAAAAGATTTATGTTTATTTTACCGTGTTTATGTGTTATAAATGAATAGTGACTTTACCTATAAATGCTGAAATTTAGATGTTTCCAGTTTTAATGCGCATAAGGATATGCTTAAATGGACTTCAAGGTAAACCACTCACACACAGAGTCACTCAAACTTCTACTACTTTCTTCAATAGGATGCCTCATCCTCATAACCTGAGGGGTTTTCAGCTCCTAGTTTGATGGTGGAGGTTATTCTTTCACTCTAAAAGTCTTTTAAAAGCATTATTTAACTGAACGTCCTTCAGTGGTGGGAAGACCACCATACCATGGTTCAGACCCAAACTCCGAGAAGCTGAAAGATACAGACTGTCCCTCTTACATGTAGTTAAAAATCTAGATATCTGGAAAAGATTAAAAAAAACCCCAAACAACAAACAAACCAAAACCAAATGGAAAGCCAAAGGACATTCTCTAAGACTATATTCGCTGTTTGTTCATGAGACTTTCAGTCACTCATCCTTTCCAAACAGGTATTATGACAAATTTACGCTCAAACTGTTTGTGAGACTTATCATAAGAATGAATGTATGGGACATACAGGTCTTTGTTAGGTCAGCTCCCTGCCTTCGGGAGTTACTCTGACAGGTACAGTGTAATTAGAGACTAAGAATGCCCTCATTTTCATGCTGTTTCCACTTGCATTCTCACAGTACAAGGTACCAAGAAAGTAAAGTAATTTTTTTTAAATGGTGAGTAGTTAAACTGTGGAATTACTAGAATGTAGCAGAAGCTAAGAGTTCTACAGTTTCAAAAATCCACTTGGAAAACTCAGTGAAGAACAGTCCCTCAGACACTATTAAACATAATGGTAGGAACAGACCCTCTAGCTCAAGGGTGTGTTGGGGAGTCCTCTGGGAAATGTCCCCGGATGCCTTGTCCGAAGTCAGACCTTTCCTGCAAGCATCTCTCACGTGCCACAGGTAGAGAAAGGAGAGAAAGCTAAATGACCTGACCCAGCATGACCCTACTTCTGTTAGGAACAAATTATGATTAATTTCCATCCAGTTTTGACCGTATGAATTGCTTCTGAAAAGTCTTACCACTTCATCTTTCTTCTCTTGTTTTAATTGCTTAGTCTATTTTCTTAGGCAGAGGGGAACTAGTCATTTCTTTCCTTTCTTTCTAACAGCTTCAGTCCTTGGTCAACTTTAGCCAAATAAGAATAGAAAAACATCTATACTGTCATATTTCATAAAAATAGGCCAACAGCAGAGGAGACATTATGTCCCAACTGAGGGAAAAGCTACAGGGAGAGCGCAACCCTGATAAGCGTCATGGAAAACAACTGGGAGCACAAACTCGGATCACAAACCCAGAGAAAAAGTATTGGTTTCACAGCACAGAGAATTACTTGTCTTGGTACGGTCCAAGTTTCCTTCTAATCAACTACTGCACCTCCCATTGCATTCAATGAGAGATGTCCCGGCACACAAAGGATGGTACTTCTGGTTTTCTAGATGTTTTCAACACTTACAGAATGTCCATATGAACTGTTTGCCATGGCTTTTTTTTAAAAGTTATTGTCTTACAGTTTTCATTTTTCTAAACTTTAATTTTCATCTTTCAAAAGAAATAGTTTGTTCACTCACTAAACTCTAAACCAAAGAACGTGTCCTCCAGATGTGGAGGATTAGACTTTAAATTAGAAAAATGGCAAATATGCACTACATCCAAAAAGTGTTTGTGATTTCAGTGAGTAGATTAAACAGACTATAGCTCTGTGGAAAAATTAGCACTAACAATATACAGGATATTTAACCTTCTGTTTCTGAATTTCCGGTGTTTAAACAGAGTCACAGGTTATCTAGAATCACAGAGTGAGCAAGGACATTAATTTAGCCTAAGTGTTGGGATCTGAGACTTCTTATCTTTGACCTGTGCTTGGATATTGGGACAACTTTTTGTCTCTCTATAACCCCTTGTTATTATGAACTGAGCAAATGATAGAAAACCTGCAAGCAAATTTGTAGAGCTGGATATCTGAAAGAATAAACAATCTGGTACTTGTACTCTGAAGCCATGCAGGGACTGTTTCTTCTGAGTGTCTAATACCTGCAGCTCCACAGATCCCTATGCACATGTTGTTCTGGCCAATATTCTATATTGCTGGAAATAACTGAGATGATAAATATCAAAGCATATTGAGCCACTTTAAAAATCAGTTTCCAGTCTGGAATCACACCATAGCAGGAGAATCTGTATCCACAAGTAGTCATATGAGTGATAGAAGATACAATACTTAAGATGCTTATCTGAATCCACAGCTCTCTGATCTCAAAATCTTGCCAGGTGGCTTTCAGGATAGCAGTTTCAAGCTGAATGGCTCTCTCTTAGACACTAAGACAATTAAATGAATATACAAAGAAGAAAAGAATAAAGGTAGTTGACTGAAGGAAGACATAACAAGAATGTGAAGATTTTTTTTTTTTTGCTTTTTTTTCCTAGCATAACAAAAATGAGAAATTAAGTAGCCTTGTTGTCTAAAGAAAATGCAAACAGTTACTAAGGAAATTCTTGCAAGTAATTTTCAGCTCTGTTCATCAGGACAACCCATGAAAGCGAAGAAGCAAACTTGTTCGGAACCCAGCTTGGCCAATATACTGGGAAGAGTAGAGAGAAATCCAGAAAAAGAAGCGGTAAATGTAGGCAGACATTAAAAATGCCTGTTAGAAGTTATTTTGGGATTGTTTTCTTTATGCTTCTCAAAGTAATTAACTTACACACAGTCCAGTTGCAGCTGTATAACTGCCCAGTGGCTGGAGGTTCACTTGGTCGATTAGAAAAGATGGGATTATGAGAAAAAATAATCACTGTTGGCAGCACTGGAGCTGAGGACAAGCATATTTTGCTTCGTAACACCCTATTGCGCATTAACCAGATGCTGTGTCTATGGTAATGCGACCTTGGCCATGGCAAGCCCCGTGGCCGGTTCCCTGGTGAGCGTCCTGTGTGGATGGCGAGTGACTCTCATTCGGCTCAGGCTGGCAAACAGGACCCTTCGCACCACGCCGTGCCCACTCAGTTTAAACATGATTCATGTTTATGTTATTTCCAAGGTTTCCATGGTAAATATGCATCCATGTAACCTTTTTTTTTTTTTTTTTTAAATAATGACTTGGATCTTCCATCTAAGAACGCTTCTCAATCTGCATGTTTCCATTAAAATGTATTTTTTAGTTATTTTTTTGAAAAAGAAAAAATAAAAGAAGAAAAGATTGACACGAAAGTGAGTGCTGGTCAGCTGTTCTTGGTGTGGTTATTTTTACAGTGACTCAGTAGAGCACTGGACAAAATGTCTCATCTGCGTTCCAGTGGCTCCCTGATGGACATGGGTGTATTTGATGTTTGTAGGTGCTAACATTTGTTTGCAAAAGGAATTAAACAAAACAAAACTAGTTTTCCCCAATATCCCATCCAAAGAACACTAATGAGTGTCACTGAGACCTTCAGGCGATCCTTCCATGTGCAATTGCTTAATAAGATAAAGTCTCTCCAGAATTAGAAGAGATCCAAAAGACAGATTCACTGGGAAGGCTTCTGTAATGTTGTTTATTTAGGATATGTGAGGACGTTTTACAAGAGCTCATTTCAGCTTGCTTGGTTATCACACACATGAAGCCCTGTGCTGACGAATTTGCTTTGCATCTGTGGCTCTGCAGAGCTCTGTGCTACTGCAGCCAGAGGGTTTCCAGGATCTGAGCTGGCTTGGTTTGTTCCACGACACACCAAGCTATTAGACACGGATCAGAATTTAATTGTACTAAAACTGATCTCCTGATGGTTTCTAGAGCGGGTGTTATACAACTAGTACTCAGAGAAATTCAGCTCATTCCCCACTGCTAGAAATGGAAAGCTTCCCACTCAACCAAAGGGGCTTAGGGCAGACCCTAGAAAATTTCAAGTAATTGTTGTTAATAAACCCCAGGTTGTTGTCTGCTCCCCAGCACCACGAAGCTTCAGCTGTCAAAGGAAGCTGCTGCCACCCACCCGTGGGGTGCCCCACGGACTACCTCCCAGCGCACACGTCTGAAGCACAAGCCACGAGCTGGAGGCAGCTCCATTTTCCTGGTGTTGAAACAACCTGGGCTGTGGGGATTGCACGCACACCAATGTTTTGTCGCTTTCCTGGGCTCAAGCAGCTAGAGTAGTTGAACACATCATTCTTTCCCTTGTCTAAGAAACATTTACTGCTTGTTACAAAAGGTTTAGGGATGGCATACTGTGTAATAGCTTAGATGACTGAAAACAAATTTAAATATAAGAAATGTGCTGGCTTATTTTTTGCACGTTGTAAATACTCTTAGAAACGGCATGGGGCCTTATTAAGTTTGAACCTCAGGTCTTTCAACTTCCTCGAGAAAAGAGAACAAATGGTAAAAGCATGAGGAAATAAGTAACCTCTGTGATTTCCTACTTCAGTTCAAGCCCAGATATTTTTGTCAGTTGTTAATTACAGTCATATTTCTTTAACACCTTTAAAAAAGAAACAGCAAGCAAAAGATTTCAAAGAGAGAGGTTGCACCAGCTCAGAAAAGTTCTGATTTCTCCAAACATGCGGTAACCCACTGGGCAAGGAAGATCTGTGCTTCCTGCAGACCCTATTGCCAGTTCTTCACAACTGAGAACTTTTGATTATTTTCCAAACTCGTATTGAAATCAACTGGGTTAGTCACTTTAAAAAGAGACCCCTTTGTGCAGCTCTATAACCCTTCGAGTCTTTTGTCAGGTTTTGTTTTTTACACACTCTTATTGCTAGATACTAAACTGTATAAATATCTACCCAAATGCTAGCAGAAAAGCTGTAGTAGGACCATAAAGAGGTAACTATTGTCATTTATTTAATTTTTTAGTACTGTTCCAGCACAATGATGTTGTCATTGCAACAGTTGTTTCCCGTATTTGGAAGAGGAAATAGATAAAACCCCTAAGAATCTAAAATGCATTTGTGTTTGGGAACTATGCTCAGAGGGTTATTTGGGAGGGGTTTTTTTAGGCAAGGGTTGGAATGTGATTATTTTTACATAGGGCCATAAGTACTGTTCCGAAAATGGCAGATGATCTGTCTTTCTATTTTTCAGCATAGACTAATCTAGCTGTTCACTTCCAAAATAGGAACCTCAAAAGTTCTTAGGCTTTTGCCACTGAAATCCCCTTCAAGGTGGAGTCAGACGGGCGGTAGGTAGCTCAGCCCTACAAAGCTCTTGGTGTGGTCTACCAGCTGCTTCGAACGGCTCCTCGTTTAGCACAGTGCCAAGTTGCAGAGCCTGGCATCTCCTTGCCCAGCCGAGACCCCCTTGTTGGGCTACGCCTGAGCCGCTCCCCAAGGATCGCGCAGCAGAGCAGCCGCTGAGCGCAAGAAGCCCGTGTCCGACCGAAATGTCCGAGCCTCTCGTGTGCAATCAGCAGGACTCCCTGGTAACCCTGCAAAGGTGATGGATGAGCAAAGTTTGGTGTCTAATGGGAGCCATCAGGCACCTCCGCTACTCTGGAGTTCTTGCACTGTGCCGTGATGCAATGCAGGGCTGAACCCAGCCGCTGGAGCCCAGCTGAAACATCTTCCTTTTGCACAATCTATTGTTTTACTTTTTATGAAATTATTCTCCTTTCAGTTGATATTTTTCTTCAAGTTAGCATATTTAAAAGAAAAACCTTTGACTGCTGCCACCATGAAGTATTTACAGTGTACCCACACAGTATTTTACAATGAATCACGACCCACTCTGTTTACTGGTTGATCCAGTAGCCACAAAACCATGAGTAGAGAGAGCAGCGGTGAGCCCAAATTAATATATATATGTATATAGTACCTCAGAAAGTGCCTCATTAACATCTGCCTGCAAAAGACTGCGTAGCCCCACTGACAACTCTTCAAAACCTACAGATTTCAACACAACCACAGCTGAACAACCAACAAAAGGATAGACCATGATGATCCCGTAGCCAGAAAAATCTCAGTCCCACAGTTAAATTTCTAAGATTCCAAATTATTTGCCATTCATTCTGCCAGATGTATGCAAATCCTTCAGTGACTCAGTGTACTTGGAGGACTTTGGGTGGACAGGTTTGATGCTGCACATCCTAAGGCTCTGGTGGAGGTTAGGTTTTACAGGATCCTTGCAAAAATGATGGGGAGCATTATTATCATTTAAATATTGAGCAGAGAAATACATTCTCAGTTTGGTTGCATAATTCTGGTGGCTTTACTTGTGCCTTTTTCACATAAAGCGAAAGTTTTATTTTGTGCCTGAGGAAGAGCAATGAGCAAAGGAGCATTGGAGATGGTCAAATACTGAGAAGTAGGTCTGGGAACATATTCAGTCATGAATAAACAACCGATAAGATGATTCACTGCTATGCACAGGTGCCTAACATTTGCTGTGTGGGAACACGGGGTGATGACTAGGTTGTTCATCATGCCACTGTGTTTTAATACAGAAAACTTTCCTGGCTTTCTATCGAGACTGTGTTAGCCCCTAATTTTTCATGATGTGCCATCTCAGATTGGAAACTATCAGTTACCCAATAAATGAGTAAGCAAAACCAACTGCCTGTGAGCAATAATTTGTCCTTAAGGATGATCAGCAAATCCCAAAAACTCTCATCAGAAAATTAATTATTGTGTTTCTGGAGAACACTTATAGGTCACAGGCGCAGGCAGCTCTTGGTCCATTTCAGAAGGAGAAGAAAGCCAGCACGTGGGGAGCCTGGGTACTCCTAAATACAACGCCGGATGATGGGGACGCCCACTGCAGCGGGCTGTGGTGGTGCACATTGGGAAAACACCACAGCAAACATTACGCTGGATAAGGGTTAAGGCGCGGCAACAAGTGCTTAAAGCAGATCAGGGAAAGGGCTTCTGAGAGGCTGGGAAGGTTGCATCCCCCACCACTGCCTTAAAGGATGGCAGTCCCCACTGCCCTCCTGGGATCTGAAGTGCTGTCCACACCCCATGCAGTCCCTAAAACTGACTTCATTCCTCTGCGAAAGAGCCCCATTTCCCCTTGTCGAAGCGGGGCTGAAGGTTTCGGTGCGCCCCTCGCATCTCACAGCCTGCTGCCTCCCGCCTCCGAGCGCACAGCCGGCTCTTCCGCACGGAGCTGCCACGCTGCCGCTCGCTCCAGCTTTGCGCCTCCAGCTCTGCCTCTCCACTCGTGTGTCCGCTCTCCCAGACTGACAGTCTTGGAGACAGAACTCGCTTTTAGTTCAAAGCCAGGTAGACAACTCAGTCCTTTAAAAGAAAATAAAAATCTCATATGCCACCCATGGATATATATGACATCTAATGACGGGGTAACTATTTATAGTTTAGTGGTCTAAGGGCCAAATCCTGCTCTCAGTTACACTCTTTAGACTTGAGAATAAATCGGCTGAAGTCAGCGTGACTCAGAGAAGAATTTGGCTCTAAATATTTTAGCTGTAGCATGAGTTTGTTGTCTACATGACTGAATCGCCTTGAGAAAATCAGTGCCTCCTCTTTGCCTTTGCCAGCGGGGCCGCAGTGATCCTTGTGTTTATTTAAGGCAAGCGGCGTTCATGCCTCACCTCCCGCATCTGCACGTCACGCCACTCACCTTTCCTTTCGTGTTGGGTGCTTTGCATGTAGGAGCATTTAACTCTTTAGCAATTAGTGCCAGGATTCAAACCTCATGTTTTATTTCTCCGGATTTCCCGTTCTCTTGAGGGCTAATTATAAATGTTCTCCAAGGGCACCACGTCAGTTGCTGGGGACTCTACACGTACATGAGAGACGCAAGGCAGGGCAACTTCATCAAACGCTCTAACTGCGACTAGAGACAGCTTAATAGCAACAAATATATTTGGTTGTCCTTCACAAAGACCTTTCCCCCAGCTGCTTATATATACGTGTTTATCTCTGGTTGTGCACTGTCAGGAAACAGGTGCTTTTCTATTAATAGAGATGATGCAGTAAGGCAAGAAGAAGGTGCAGTCGTATATGAAAACAGGTGGTCTACAGTTGAACAGTTTATAAACAATAACTAATCACTCAAGACCTGTAGCAGTTTCTAATGAGGACTATAATTACAAGACAGGTGGCTGTAGTTAGAGGAATACATTGTTTTTAAACAGGTTACTTGACTCAACAGCAGTTTTACGGGAGGCAGGATTGTCTACAACATATGTTCCCTCTGCCTCGCGTTTTCTTTTTTTTCTCTCTCTCCCTGCGTGTGTACGTAGGGATGCCTAATGCCTTCCAGTATAAAACCCTGTTTTCTGTCACTTGCCATTCGGCAGCCTTGTAATTGCTCTGGCGGAATTCTGAGTGCTTATATCAGGGCTAATTTTTGGAAGAATTCAGCATAAACAATTTAGCTATTTTTCAGATTGATGGTAGGGAAAATAAGGTGGGTTTTTTTTCATGTTTGAACATTAAAGCGGTGATAGGGCTGTTACTGTGTCCGGTATACAACAGAGTTAGACAGAAGCTGAAAAGTGATGGACTATGTGCACAAAGCCTGTTTCTTTATTATTAATTTTAATTGGTGTAATAATAATTCCTTTTCCTAAAATCTTTGCTTACGCTAAAGAGCGGTTTAAGTTATTTTTTGAAAAGCCGTGATGCCCCTCTACTTTGACTTGAGATGTCAGGGACAACATTTGCAATGCCAAAGATTTGCGCTGTTTTACTCTTCCCCTGAAGATTCAGCCAAACATGGCCAAGTCATAGGTCTCTGAACACGCTCAGAATTTGCAATGAGATTCACAAGAGGTTTCACGAGTAGGGAGCATGGTTCATTCACCTCTGGGCTGTCCGCACTGCCGCAGTCAGTGCCATCGCCGGGGGCCTCTGGAGCAACCTCGTGCTCTGGCTGCGGAGGGTGAGCTCTGCTTATGGACATACAGCCCTGCTCGGGGAGGGATGGGCAGGTAGGAAAAAAAGAGGAGATAGTAGTGATATAGTGAAGGACTTGAGGGAATGGGAACAAAACCAGAAAGTCAGGGTAGCCACAGGCAGGCAGGAGCAAAGACGAGACAGACGGGAGCAAAGGGTGATAGAGTTTCTAGCTAGTAGGGAATAATTCCCTCCCAATGTCAGCCCAAAAGCGAACATCATGAGATTACGTCTGTAAAGCCACTGCAGCCTTATTCCGAGGTCGAATTTGTGCCAGGTCAGCCTGGGCAGACACCACCGTTCATTTCTTATTTGCTATCTGTAGGCAATCTGCCAGCGCTCCACCAGAAAGCGGCTGTGGAAGTAGAGAGGAGGCACCGCGTGCTCACGAATGGCATGCCAGAGACCACCTTTTACAGCAACGCACACAAACACGCCGTCTGTGCGTCTCCTATTACAAACATCTTAAAATACCATCGGTGAAGTGTGGGTCTCAGCATTAACACGTAGGGCTGCATTCAGGACTGCAGTGAACCTACCTACAGCAGGATGAGTTCTGGGTTTTGGAGAGATTTTCTGTTTCCTTTTGAGTGCGCACAAAGGTCAAAGGTTAGATACCATATCTTGCTTATAACTTTATTTTAGCTCATTTTGTCATCTCCTTTGTCCTCAGAGCTACTACTTTACGTTTCCTCAGGATGACGGCATCACTTACCGTAAAATACCATAGTCTTAAAAAAAGACTTACTTGTTTATTTCCTAAAGCTCCAGGAGTCTTACGTGTGGGAGTCTTCCAGACTCAGCCAGGTAAAGCTCTCTTGCTTGGAGCGTGAGACTGAACTAGACAATCTCCAAGGGTCCATCCAACCAACTTCTCTGTGATGTGTGTGAAGTCTGGACAAGCAGGAGTTCTCATAACAGTCCAAAGAAAGAGGATTGTCCACCTGTATCTGAGATTGTCTCCCAGTCATTCATTTGTTATTTTTCCTCTCGTGCTGATGAACAGTGAGAGATGAGTGCCTCCCAAATTTTCATCTGCGCTCCCTTTCCTGCAATACATATTGCCATGTTTGCACCCAGTTGGGGAGTGCTGGATAAGGCTCCGTCTCTGTGCATTGCACATGCAGAAAGGGCAAATTTGCTGCCTCTGGATTTTTGGATGGGGGTTTGAGATGGATTAATTATATGTCAAGAGGGACTTGAGCAATAATAAGTGACTTTATGACTGTCTTTACCACTTGGTAGAAAGGTTACATTTAAAAATTGGCTTTACTGTACTGGATTTTAGGTTAAGTTCAAAATGCAGCTTCCGCTGTTAGAACTGAAGGGTCATATAAAATTCATTGCAATAGAATATTTATAAGTATCTGGGATATTTGTAGGAAACAATAATGGGAGAATCAGAGCTCACAGATAGAAGGGGGAATTGTTAAATGGCAAATAAAACCTCCATTTTTCCAGCACTTAACCCTACATATAATAATAATTATTACAAATCTGAGCAATGATTAAATTTCATTCTGAACCCTAGTCAAACGTATGTGTATGAAAAATGATTTTTGTGTTAATAACTTGCGTGCTGTTAGCATTCAGAGGAGGACTGATGTGCATGCACGTCACACATCTCCGACCGCCTTCCCCATGCCAGCGAGGTGCAGGTATTCTTGGAGGAGATTTGCGGGTTGACATGCCTCACTTCACATGTCTGGGTAGGAGCAAAGTCCTGTTTGTTTACAGCCTCTTCTTTCTAATCACATAATTACATCTTTGAAGGCAGGCATCAGACAAAAGCACAGAAAGCGAGCAAGGTAAACCTGCAGCAGCTATTGTTCCGGCTATTATCTCATCACCCCTCTTCTCCTCCGAGATACAGGCGGTGGCGTGCAGGGTGTGTGTTTGTGCAAGGCTATCATTTTACTTCGGTGGCGTGTGCCACCACAATTATCTCCCCGAAACACAAAAGTGAACTGGCTGTTGCAGAAACAGAGGGCATTCAAATGGAGGGTAACAGAGCAGACCTAATTAGCTTTAAGTACCTGTAATCCTAGGAGATTTTATCTAATGATAAAAGCCAGGGAAAGTCCCTCAGGTATGAGTAATAAGAGCCCAGCCAGGTTGGCGATGTATCAGGTGTTGTATGTCAGCTCTTCTGAATGCAGCCTATTGATCCAGAAGTTGCCTGTATTTTCTGCCACAAATTGAATTTAAATTGCTTACATGAAGAAGACATCTGGCAGGTTAAGGTTTACCTGTTTCATATTTCAAAATCATCTTCTCCAACAGCAAATAGGTAGGCAAGAGCTCTTTTGGAAATAAACCAAGCAAAGCTTTTTAAAAGACATAGACAAGCTTGTTCACAATGCCTGAACTTGACGAGGTGACATCTGAGCAATACATTTCAAATTATTAAAATAATAAAGCAGCAAAGTTTGCACAGATAAAGCACCTGCCCCATGCCTTCACTCCTGCTGAATGAAATAATATAATAAAGCTAGCAAAAGGTATAGTCCTCGTTTGCATGAAAGACTTGCTTTTTTTTTTTTTTGGTGCTGAGGGAGGTGTTTGTTTGTTTGGGGTTTTTTTTCCAAGTCAAGGCTATTATAGCCAGTTAAGTTACTAGTTTATTAGTACATGGTTACAATTTTTATCTTGTTTTATATAGGCCAGCATTCCCAACTTGTGATCTAATAAATGCAGATCACTTACTGAAGGTTGTTGTGTAGAACATAATTTTTTTCTGAGTATTTTTGGGGCATTTTGTCCACCCTGGAGGTTCATATGACCTCTCTCCAGCCATCAAGTCCCCGAATCACCTTAATCTGTCTTCCAAGCAAAAGAGGCTGTCGTTTTGAAAATGCTTGTTCTGATCCCATAGAGCTACACCTACAGTTTCTCAAATGCTTCAAGTCTTGAGCGCTTATGGTGTTTGTTTTGGGCCCCTGAATTAGGGGTCCAAATTGAATGAGGATGTTCTACCTTGACAAACGAATATAACTCGCATTAATGTCAGTAAAAACCCCATGCACGTGAAAACAATAAAGCCAGTTTAGATAGTGTGAGAATAGGAAAAGGGGGGGAAAAAAGCACTTTCGGAATAACAAGAGGCATAAGAGATATCTTTCAAAAATGTTATTACATGCCTACCAACTTTTTTTTTTAATTGTTTTTACTTAATGTGCATAATAAGTACTCGCCTGCTACATCAGCCTGTTTGTCTTTCTCGTAAGGCACCTTAGCTGCTGTTTGGACAACATCCATTTGATAATGAAGCAAGATGCAGGCTAGACAGCTGCTTTTTTCTCACTCATTTCACTCTGTTATTGGTTAACTTAGTGGAAAAATGTAAATTTTCCAGGGACTTTAGGTTGGAGGTATCCCAGCCAAGGTAGATATGTGCTTGACTTGAGGTCTAATTTAACTCCTGTGTAGTATTGATCGGCTTGGCCCACCAGGGACCCTTAGAGTCTTCCTTTGCCAAAGGTAGACAATGGTATGAAAGTAAAGTGTAATAAATGCCCCTGTCCGGTCCCATGTCGATATACAGCTGCTCTTTTTTTTTCTCCTTTTTTGCTGTTTTGAGTGCATCAGTATTTCACGTTTATTGTAGTGTGATGAAACACCTTTCAAAATGGCCAGAGGGACACTCAGCAGTAAGCATTTAGGCAGTACAAATTGGAGTGAACAGGAGGACAGTTAGCAGGGAATATTTCTGAGGTCAAAGCAAGCTGAATAAGAGCTGAATCAGCTAAAAGCAGAGTTGAGAGCTACAGTACCTACTGCAAAGTAAATATAGATTACATTCCTTTAGACAAATTGATCCATTGGAGGACGATAGGTCTTCCAGAAAAAGAGGTTGCTACAAAAGAATTAAGTATTTTACACTGACATACATACAAAGAACCCTTAAACACAGTAGCCAGAGATGTATCACCAGGATAGTCCATACTTGGTCCTCACATGAATAATTTGCAGTGCACTGCAAGATTTAAGGGTCCACAAGTTGCACATTCCTGTGGATGCTGACTAGTATTCTGCCCAGTAAGCAAAGCATTATAATTTAGCTGCTCAGCTGAGCAATAACTCTCACTTAGGCAAGTGGACAAATCATAAGATTGAGGAGTAATTCAGGTGGGAAGGAGCCCCAGGAGGTCCCTGGCTGGATCTCCTGCCCTAGCAGGGTCAACCTCTGACCCCTCAGGGCTTGGTCCATTCAGGTCCTGCAAACCTCCAAGGATGGAGATTGTACAACTAGCAAAGGTGAAAGGACATCCAGATTGACAAGTCTGTCCTCAATCGTGGTAAGTCCAGAAACAAGCAGAACCTTGGATATGAAACCATAGCAGTTTGTCCAGAACAGCTCTCAAGTGTCCTAAGGAAACTACTAAATTCTTGAAAAAGGTGATAGAATAAATGACTCTGTGAAAGCTCTCCTCTCTCTCCATTGACCTTATAAGTGATCTAGATGATAATCTTTTGGCTCCTGAAAAAATGTGATCATTGTGTACATAATTATTTTTAATCAGTAAAATATTCGGGGAGGAACACAGCACTGCAATTACCAGTAAAGGCACCATTGTCTAACAGTTGCAACAAATCATTTAAAACCAGATTATATCAGGAGATCAATGTGAATAAATACACATGGCTCCACAAATTCCCTAAAGATCTCTCTTCAACATCGCACCACAGAGATACAGGCATCCAAACACACAGAGAACTCTGCAGAGCTGTGACCTCAGTAAGTGATTACCTTGTAGGGCAAATAAGAAGAAATATAGTTCAAAATTATAAATTATGATTTCCAGATTAAGAAAGTGATGAACATATTTGTAAAAACGTCTTGAAACTATTTGTAAATATTTGCCCTCTCTTTCTAAAGGTTATTCTAGACTGAGGAAACACTGAAGGCACTAAGGAGAAGACTTGAACTCAGGGCTCTTCGCAAAGCTAAAGAGCTCGATGCATTTCTGCGGGGTGTCTCTGCAAGCACAGAGGCATTGCCCTTTTCTCGGTACAATGGCACACCTTTCTTGAGGCACCACCTAGATGCACACCTGGAATAGCATTGTGGAGTTTGATTAAATGGAAAACCAGCCACATTTATAGGTGAATTCTACCCAGAATATCTTCTCAGTACTTAAAAAGAAATCTTATAAATGAGATGGTTTACTACAAGAGTTGTGGCACCATTGCCATGATTTTTTTTTTTTCCCCCAAAAGAGAGTGTACAGGATAGCATATTACATAGGGCTAGGATTTCATCAGCACATAGGCAAGTCTCATGGATTTCCAAGCTCAGCACTCCCCTGCCAAGAAGCTGACTTTTAATATGGGAAATAGACCCCTGTTTGGGATGTAGCAGTCCTGGTCAAGCTCAGGGGTCCAGGCATCAGTGCAGCTTTTTTTGTCAAAGCAGGAGGTGTTTTGGAGGCATGTCCACGATGGAGCATAACATTACAGAGGGCTGGAATTAGCTGGGACCCATAACTATTTATTGGAGTTAATCCTACTCGCACATACAGTAGCAGTGGTTTTTGGCAGTCACTTGCAAAACTGGGCTTGATTGTCTGGAAGTGGGAGCAAAATTACCAGAAGAGGAGAGATTAGCTTGATATATAGTTCATTCGTTGTTTGCTATCTATGCTAACCTCCTTGCATTTTTCCATTCTGTCCTGAGTAACCGAGTATCCTGGGTTTTCAAGGGTAAGTAACTTTGTGATTACGATACATTTTTCCAGCCTAAAAGCCATCAGTAAAGTGAATGGGGCTACTCTTGTAAGTGCTTAATGCCTGATGTAAGAGTTGCATGATCTAGTCCAGAAGTAACACAGTTACCTCAATTACTGCAGTCCCACTAGGCTATTCACAGCGGTACTTAGGAAATGTTGTAGGCTCGGGCTCTGGTATTATAAACTCCTCAGGGCAGCATGACTGTACGCAGGATCTCATCAGTAGTTAACAAACAAGTCCTCTATGAGACACTAGCCATTTTTTTTTTTTTACTAGGGCCTTATTTATTTTTATTTATTTTTTTACATCTAGAAACGAACATAGCGTTATTAAAGTTATGGCAAAGCGCACAGCCTCACCATATCGCTTTCCTAAAGCAACGCAACACAGCGAGACGCCATGTGTACTTTTGTGCTTTTTTACATTGTTATCAGGGAAAAATATGTCTTGCAATTTCCCAGGGGGCTCCCTGGGACAGTGTCTCAGTGTGAAAGGGCACCATGGGGCTGCCTTGGACAGTTTTCTTTCAATAAGTTTTTTTTTTTTTCCTATTGTAACCACTCTGCTCTGCTGCTTCACTGATTTCCCAGCTGTTCTTCTTCTGCGGTGTCTGAAGTTGAATGCAGAAAATCTGTAGCTGAACAGCTCAGAAATAAGCAGCAGATCATGGCAAGCATGAGAAAACCATGAATACATCTTTCTCTTTAGACATAATGGTTTGATTCTCTGTTGCGTGCTGGGGGCACAATGTGGAGTGTTTGTACCCGTACTTCACAGGCAGAAATAACTCTGCAAGGTACCAACCGGGGGATAATAAGACCTCAACAATCCCACGTCAGAGCTGGCGTAAGGACTGCAAAAGGTGCACGAAAGCTTATTTTATTTTATTGTTACTTATATCTACATGCAAAGCTGCAAGGGTCTCCCAGGTATAATTTAGGCTAGACCCAGGCAGGAGTTAATTGTCCCGGGAGAATTGAGCTTTCCCTGGCAGTGGACGACTATCACTCTGTTACACAAGGGAACGACAAGATTGAAGGCCCTTCCAACTGTTTATCTTTTTCTGTGTAATGCCCCAGAAGGCATTATTTCTTGTATGACTTCACATGGCGAAAAAACCAAGCAAACGAACAAACAATGTCTTTCCAATGATAGTAAATCTACAATGCACTTATGCTCAGTTAAAAAGCCTTTTGTTTTAATATATAATAAAAATACAGGCATGTGATAAAAGAAATCCTGCAGGAAAGTGCAATATGTTTTGAAAGTCAAAGCAGAATCATAGAAAGAATGGGACTGAAAGGATCTAGAAAGGCCATTTTTCCCAAGGCGCAGGACTGCCTGCTCTTCTGGAGAAGTTTGGCTAGCCCATTATAGGTAGTTTTCTTTCAAATGATATCAGTAAACCTGCAGATTTGATATCAGTAAAATTCTTTGCCAACCTACGGTTCATCATTTTTATCTTGAAAGAGGAGGAGGGTAAGCAAGAGGAACATCATTTTAAAAAATGAAAGCATAATGTATGACTACTTCCATAATCAATCTTTTTTTATTTCTTCACTTGAAATATTTTAAACTTAAAATGCCATTCAAATAATTAAAAAAAAAAAAAGTTATGTGAAAAAAATATTCATAACTGAAGTATGTGGTGAACAACTTATTCAATGTGAAATGGGTTTATTTCATGAAACTGTTTTCAGAAAAATTCATATTTACTTGATTCAAAGTTCTAATTCTTTTTTTTTTTTTTGCATGACAGATTAAAAAATCCAGCAGAATCCATTTCAATCAGTTTTATTTTAATTTTATTTAGTTAAGTGAATGTAGTAAACTATGTCTCCTTCACCCTCTCTGACAGGAGTACCATTGACAATATACTTAGAGATGTGTGAGGTTATTATTTCACTTCTATGTAATCACGTTTTGGTGTATGTGATCCACCAAATCTCTTTTTATGCATCCCTAATGATGACAGGTATTGCCTACACATCTACTGATAGGAACTTTATATACCACCTGGTTAAAAACTAACAGTTTTGATTCAGATGCGTTAGAAAGCTTTACAGACAGGTCTGCTGCAGCTCACCTTATCAGGTGTGCTTCTGAGGCCCACGCTACTGACCAATCTACTGAAGCTCAAAGAAGTTAGACAACATCCCTGAAGGCTCCAGAACGCAGAATCTGAGCAACGCGGCCCTTCCCTTTCAGCATCCTGCTCCGGCAGGCAGGTTCTTCTTACCACCCTACAAGAAGCCAAACCCAATATTTCCATAGAAAACTACGAAAAGAAGGAATCACCACTTTTTTGAGAAATTTAGAAACACAGTTTCAGTATTTCCCAGCATGTACCTAAGCACAAACATTGCTTCTGTCTCCACGTTTATCACTCTAGGCAATGGAAACTGTAGTTTCTATATTTAATGTATTGAAACTGCCTGGTCTCCAAGGTAGCAGGGGTATCTATATACACTAGTAGAATACATTTCAGGCTCAATCACTTTGAAAGCCTGGATAATAGAGGAGCACTTGTACTTTGGATAACAAAGTTATTTCCTTTAACATCAACAAGCTGCTCAGCTAGTAACTGCATCAGGCATTGATTTTGTTAGCCTGTTTGTAGGCACTGTAGGGGCCTTTTTAACCGATAAAACTAAAAAATTTGCCGATCATTCTTCATGTGCATTATTTCACAGAGCAGAGCTGACAGGAGGAGCTGTATTAATTTCAGCATTGCTGTTTTGAATGTCAGTAGAACATCTGTAGGACTAGCCCAGGATCTGTCAACTGCAACCTCCCAGCTTTAAGATAGATCGAAGCCTGAACTTAGATCTCAAGCCAAATTTTATACCTGGTTCCTATTGGGACTGTAAATGTGCATTCACTTCCCAGACTGGCAGCTTGGATCCCATACTAACGGCTTGAACACGCAACTGGATTCAGATGTGGGCTTCTTCCTGCTATACTCAATTCTATATATTGCGACGGGCCAAAAACCTGCCTATTTACTCACTTGTCATTACCAAGTGCTAAATTGAAGGTATCATAAGCTACCAGTTATATATTCCCTGGCCATCTTTTTCGTTTTCTTGTAAGAAATGCTAGATCTACATTTTTTCCTTGTACCATGTGTTCTCTCTCCGAGTAGCAGCAGTACCACAGTGCCCAGCACATCCCTCCTCCCACCCCTCACCATCTAACTCCTATTATCAGTAATGGCAACTAGGCATGTACATGAAAATGAAAGCAGATCCCTTAGTGTAAACTTTTTGACAGAAGTGTTCGTAACAACTTTTCAAAAAAAACATGCCTCGTTTATTTTCCCCTTTCTTCCTCCCAGCTTTATGTCAGTCATCAATCGAACAGGAGACAACTCATTTCATTTCTGTGACACACAATGATGGACTTGTGTTACAACCCTGACTTATTTTGAGAACTTCAATTTCTCAAGCTGAAAGCCTGAATGTCCCATGCTTGGAAGGGCTATTGATCTGATGTAGATGGACAGCTCAAGAGGAACTGATACATTCCTTACAGCAATTTTTTTCTGACCACTACATAATGTAGACTTTCTGGTTGTTTGTTGACATCTAAAAACTTTGATTCTGTGATTTAACTGATACTCTTTTGCCGTTTCTACTCAATATTTCCCTGTACTATTTGATGTAGGCATTATTTATTATCTACTACCTGGAATGGAAAAGCTGGTTCACTGTGATAAAATGTATGAATTCATAAGGCGGCAGGAACCTATAAATGCACATCACAATAGTACGGTTGCAAATGTGGGCCACTTCCAGATCCTAATCCTTCCCGGTGCCTTTCAGAAAATATACTGTCGCCACGAAACGGGTTTGGAAACCCACTCCCTGCCTCAGACAGAAGAGACCAGCCATCACAAGCAGCGCAGACCACCTTGCATCCGAGCACAGATGGAACAAAAGCTCGCACGACACTTTAATCAAGGAGTCTAATTTTGCTTCAAAGCAGGATAAATACCAGATATCTGTGTCCTCCTTTCTGGGTTTTCCCCTCGGCTCCCCTGCGCTTCTTCTGCGTGGACAGCAGGTACCTGTCAAGCGTGGGGACGTCACCGAGATGGCAGAGCCCCAGCACCGCGCCGGCAGGAACAGCCTCTTGGCTGTCTGCAGATCGCAGGAAACAATTCATTCCGCTCTTAATGATTTATATAATTTCTTTGGACTCACTCCTGGCTTATGAGGTTTTCTGCTTTTCCTATTACAGTTTAGAGAACTAAACGAGAGACTTCCAAAAATATGGGGGGCAGCTCCTCAGATGAGGTAGCTCTATGTGACAGAATTAGTGTACCTTAATACCAGCCCAGAATCGGTCCCTGCGTTTCATTATCAGCCCTGCCTTTAAAGGAGGGCCTCCTCCTACAGGACTAATTTAGAGCAATGAAAATTAAACTGCATCTCATCTAATAGTCAAAAAGATCTGCCGAAATTGTCCTCGTTTAAATACCAATTCAACTCTTTTCTGTCACAGCAGGCTAGTGTATCCATTTTTTTCTTCTAAAAGCCAAATACTATTCAAACAAAACAGTCACTTCCATGTTAATTATATGAAAGCAAAAAAAAAAAAAAAAAGAAAGAAAAAAGTGGAAAAAAGCGACGTGAGAAAAAAAACAAAAAGGATATTAAAGCATTTTATGAGAACCTAGATTGTGCAACTAAAGCACGATGTGGTCTTAGACCTTTACTTTGTGTACAGAGCCAGACTTTATTCTTTGATTTGGTGCATAGGATCACAGTCTATTATGATTATAATGGTTATAATTTTGTTGACATTTGAAAGAAATAAGGAAGGAATAAGGAATCGAGGTAAAGGAGGTTGCTGCTGAAAAAGCATCCGTGATTCAGCTGATGCGAAGAGAATGTTAGTACCGAAGAGTACTAAAAAAAATCTAAATAGCTTGCCCCACCCCAAAATCTCTCAGTGTAAGCATTGGGCTCTTTATTTGAGTTAAATTCTCAGTGACCTAAGAACAAACACTGTCGGGCTCTTGGGGTATTAAGGGCAAGTATATTTTCAATCATTATTGCCTGTTTGGAAATGATGGGGTGAGATTCTCTGCCGGTTTAACCCTTGGCACCAGCAGAGCCCAGCTGTTAGCATCTGATTGGCACTGCCGCAGAGGAGTCCCTTCTGCAAGGTGGAAGATACCAGCCGTTCCAAAGGAGCCACTCGTTTGGGTGCCCCTTCCAACCTGGGCTGGGAGCATTTATCACAGAGAAAACAAGCTAGTGCATTAGGAAGGCTTTGGAAAACTGATTCAGCTCAGGCTGCTCAAACTTTTTTCACAGCGTGACCTATATTTAAATAACTCTCCAGTTTTTTTCCCATCACAAAACCACCATCTCACGCACCAAATCCCACATAGTATCTGTCACTGGCACCTCAGAGGAGCAAAGTATTTGCAGAGAGCTCAGTATTTTCCTGTCAATAACTTCTTCCCTCTCACACTGGAAGATACCAGGGGCTCGGGTCAAGGCAGCTTTCTGATTCCCATGTCGGAAGGCCAGAAACATCCCTCCCAGCTGCTCATGCCATGAGCACGGTCACCTCTCCTCGGGGCAGTGGTCTTCCTGTTTCCCCAGTGAGAAGCAGCAATGCTCCCAGATTTCGCCCCTGGAGGCCCATTTCCCAGCTCCTTCCCACCCATCACTTGTTATCCCAGGTCCCCGGTGTGACGGTGGCGAGAAGGGGACCTTGGCAAGCCGTCGTTTCTGACAGCCTCTGTGGAGCCATCCCTCTACAATATGGAAAAGTAATTAAAAAAAAAAAAAAATTAAAAAAAGGAAAAAAAGTGGAAATTCCTGGTTAGAGCCTCTACTCGTACAAAAAACATAACAGCTTGCGTGAACTGCAGCACTATGACTATTGCTGTTAGTGCTTCCAATGACATCATTGTTTTTCAGAAGTGCAGAAGACTGGTTAGGGAAGCCGAAGAGAAAGAGCTGAAGGCAATGAGGGTTTTAAAGGACGTCAGAAGCAAAAGATCTTTCTTTAGATTGTCTTCCTTATTTTGCTAGTTCCTTTATGTACTCAGATTTGGTTTTTTGGAACCTGTCACTGCAGCAATTATGTCCGCATAATTAAAACCTTAAATACCATCAGACCTACCTGAGATGCCCATGTTTGCTATCACCATTCCTGTTCACACGCTCCCCTGTACTCTTACTTTTGTGTGCACAGTCTGCTAGCTTTCAACCAAAGTGATTTTTGAAGCAAATATTGAGCGATGAGGCACAAAAAGCATTACTAAAATACAAATGTATTACAGCTATTGCATTGTCACTCTGCACTTTACATAAATACAAGGAGCTTTTGTCAAGATTTCTCTTTTAGAAATCCATGCTGTTTACTGCCCATGCACTTGAAGGGTTTTTTTCTTCCCTTTAGGCAGGAGGAGGCTCGAGGAAGACTGGCAAGCTGCTTTTCCAGGTGCTGGAATAGTGCAAAGCAATTGAACCATACTCATGGATGGGGGCCATCGAACTCATATGGCCAGTAGAGTGTTTTCCTTTTTGGCAGTGCTTTTTTCCAGGTGGAACAGACTTTCATCCACATAAAGGAAACTCTTGTTTGTCTCAGTCTCAGGTAATGGTCTACAACCACCCAGCTGCAGTAAAATACGGAACTTATATGGACATATATATACATTGTATGCATGCATATATACACACTTAATCTTTCTCGTGCATTATACACACCCATGCTACGTACTAAGTTAATTTAAAAAAATGTAAGGGCATTTTTTCCTGTTCTGTGAATGCCAGAAAGCCCCAGCGTAGCTGCAGGAGAGAGCACTTTTACAACGCAGACGCTCCAGACCAGGTTCCAGCTGTCGGAATTTTATGTCCTTGAGATACTTCTGGAATAACAAAGTGTCATGCATGTCCCTGCCAGTACACGAGATCAGCACATGAGATCAGACGTACAGATGTTGCCTCCACATCCACCCACTGGCATCTTATTATCAGTTTAGTTAGTATCCTCCACCCGTTTTCAGCCAACTAGGAAGTCAGGAGTTGTAATTTGTGAGAATGAGCTGTATAGCAACCATTTATCTGGAAAACAAACCTCTGCTGGCAAAAACTTAGGAAGCAAATAAGAATCTTATGGAGGTTTTCTGTCTTGGCACACGTAGGTAACTAAGGGGGAATGCTGTGATTACGCAGTCCCATGAGCAGGGGCACCTCTTAGAGGTGAAGGAAGGGACACGGATTAGCATTGGACACACAAAAACTTGCTTTAATTGACCAACAAAGACATTGTCTTTGGGAAGGAACATCGCAGACCGATCCACCTGACTTCCTTTACCCTTTTTCCCTGCCCTTGCTAAGAAATAAAAGGATGGGTGCAAATTCAGGCTGGTGGATGCTTCTAGGGGAAATAGCCACACCGTGGTGGCAGGGAGGCAGAATAAATGGTCAACCTCCGCCTCCACCCCCGGGGACCAGCACAGCCAGACAGCCAGGGCCTTTGGTAGGACCTGATAGGCATTGATCATAAGGGTCAGGAAGGAGATCCCTTGATATCTCAGGTCATCAATAGATTTCCAGCAGCAGTATTACTTCTACTTGTTCAACATGGAAATCTTATCAGCACCGTGCACGGCACATAAACTTATGTAGAGAGAAGCAAGCTTGGGAGGAAGGACTGAACAAAGAGAAGTGTTGTATTGTTAATTACTCAGTTAATAAATCCAGGAAGAAGGTGGGTTTGCATTCATTGCCGTACAGACTGGTATTCTGGCAACTGGGGGAAGACATCTGCTCAGCCCAGGCCTCCGCTGTCTGTGTGTATGATCACACCTTTCTAACGAGCATCTTAAAGCACTTCCTGAGCAGAACGAATTTAGCCTCATCCCTCTTACAGCTTTGGCTACCGAGAGGTTAAACAGCTCAGAGGAGGTGCTGAGCTGGGTCCGGTCAGGATGAGCCCCAGGGGGGCTGGTCCCCATGGGGCTCCGGTGCTGCAGCAGAAGGTCGGTCTGGCTCCATCATCCCCACGCCCCTGCGCTCCCCGAAGGAGGAAGGACAGGAATTTGCCTGTTATGTTTTCCCTCCTTTGCTGCAATGATGATTTCTTGCTTAAGTTTCCAATCTTTAATTGGGTTGGAAAATTACAGTCACGGCACAGGGGGGAAAAAAAATCCCAGCTACTCTGCCCGACTCAAACGTCTGTTTTCATTTACTACACCATGCTCCTGAGATACTTTGTTAACTAGACTAGAATAAGGATATCTTGAATTAAAAGGATCTTCTGCCCTTCCTGGCTGCTCTGCGTCTCCGTGCGCACAGCGAGGTGCCCAGGACTGCCTCTGCAGGGGAGTTTGGCCCGGGCAGCTTTATGTAGGAGGTGATATAAATAGATAAAAGCCTCACTCATGGAATATAAACTTATTTCTACATATACCTTCCTCACTGGCACACAATGTAATGTAATGTAATGTAATGTACGTGACTCTTTCTTGCCAGAGAGGCCCACTCACAAGTTTTCTGTGGAACACAGCTATTAATGTTGCACTTGTCCTCCCAGGAAAAAAAAGTGCCACTACAGAGAAAACTGCATAAGTTTCTATTGCACAACACACAAATTCAAGCAAGCGCTGTATTTTCTTAACCAAGCCCTCTGGTGCAATTAAGCAAACCGTGGAGGGTTAAAAGTGGGTTTTCTGGAACCTGCCTCCCCACTGGCAGGAGCAGAGTCAGAACATTTCTAATGATGGAGCTCACTCTTGTCTGGAATTCAAAGACCATTCACCTGACGGCAATGAAGGAGGCCAATTTAGCTGAAATCCCCCCCTAAAAGGTGGGGGAAAGGGGTCAGAAATTGGCTTACACAGAGCATTACAGAGCAACCCGGCACAATTCTACTTCAAGAGGTTTGAAGTGCATCACTGATGCAGAGCTGAATTCAGAAAAATGCAGCCTGGGACAGCTGTACTGTGCACAGCTCTTTCCAAAAGCAGCTTTGACTTTCAATTCCAGTTCAGACACAGACAATTTAAGGTTAAAATTAATAATAATAGCAAGCTTCCATTTTACCTTCCGAATCCTCTCTTTTTATTTCTCAGTAAGTTCTGAGAATCTAACACCTTAGAGGGCAAATCCTGGAGTATGCTAAGTGCAAAGGTTTTCACTATTTACAAGCGATCAAATATAACAGCCAGGTTTTAGCACCTAAGCTGATGCTTGGTTCTTTGCAGAACAGTGACAGCACTCAAATGTATAGCCATTGTATGATCAAGTCTAAGCGACAGTGATAGCTGGTCATACTTAATGCCAAATTGGTCTCTCACTTATGGCCGTGGACTCTTTCTGACTTCAGATGGCAGCATATGAGCCATAAATATGCATGGGTTTCTATAGTTATGTTTAACCGATAGAAATATAGGTAGCTGTTAACGTTCATGGGTTGTATTCTGCCAGCTGAAGTCAAAAGGCTACCCTGGTTA
This sequence comes from Balearica regulorum gibbericeps, assembly GCF_011004875.1. NCBI lineage: Eukaryota > Metazoa > Chordata > Aves > Gruiformes > Gruidae > Balearica > Balearica regulorum. The sequence continues at coordinate 39,527,989 of NC_046189.1, forward strand.
TAACCTAAGTCTACAAATCCATTACTTTATAAATATCCCATAGTACCCTTAAAATACACAGGCTACATATAAGCTGATTTTCTATTTAGAAAGGCAGTCACTTACTTACCCTTTTCTCAGTTTAGAAAATCACTAGACATGCTTGATGACTGATAGACTTGGCTCAACTACACACATCTCTCATGGAGCATCGAGGCTGAAGTATGACTTCCAATTCAGCAAAAAAAATTAAGCCACATGCTTAAAGAAATTCAACTTATTTACTATATAAGGGTGAAGTCTACAATGGCAGAGCTAGAGGGATACTACCTTTCTTTCACAGCACTCCAGCACTCCAGTTGTAGCTCTACAAGACATCAGAGCATTTTTGAACATCTTTCTAATGGGCAAATTGTGCCAAAGCCAGAACTAGAATATCTCTTACCTTGGTCCCTTGGCAGACCAGTCAGCCCCCGGAGAAAGTCCCCCATGCACAGCTTTCACCTCAAAAAATCAAGCCAGTACTACTCTTCTTCCCTTTCATCATCACTAAATTCATCCTCAGTTAGAAGAAAATGCAGTTCAGTACTGTGACATCCCATGTAATTATGAAGCACTGCCTCTGAGCTGGAAAAACGGGTAGGCATTCATTTATTCTCGATCTGAGGCCATTGATAATCACCTGTGGTTTAGTATTTGTATACTGTACTGAAAATAGACAAAGTTCATCCTAAAGTGCCAGCACAGTCTTCCATTAATCTCCAGCTCAGTCCCTTAAAGGAGGAAGTAACAACTCTGCAATGATAAGGCTTGTGGCAGCAGCCAGAGCGCTTGAAGGTCTGTTCTTGTAAAGAAAATTTTTCAATTAGTTAAAGAAGCCAGGAGCATCAGCTTTCAAAAAAAGAGCTTCCTTATGAATCTTTGATCTCTCTCACTGTACCATGTTTCTCATGAAAGACAGTCGTAGTGGCACTGTTTAAATAACATCTACAAAACAGTTCAATTTGCAAATCAGTAGGATTACAGTTTCCTTTATAGTCTTTATTTAAATGAAGTAGCATGAATGAGCTGTTAAATTAAGGGCTTGTCTATGAGAGTGGTGTCCAACTAGAAGTGGCCAATACTTGAGAATAACAGGGGAAAAACAACATGATCCATGCAAACTAAAAAGCAGAAAAAAGGGCAGTTTAATATGCCTGATCTCAGTTTTTGTCCTAAAGTCTCAAAACCAGAGAGACTTATTCAGGCAGGTTACCCACCCTCTTAACTACCTGTAATCCGTGGTTTTATTTCAGGACATTGCTGTTTAATAAACTTGAATAAAAATAAGCAATTTCTGAGCACACCAATCATGGGGTACACCGAAGGGATGGTGTGTTCTGAGTCCTGAGTGAGTCCCAGGAAGGCAAACCATGGGAGACAGAAGGAAGAGAAAGGAAGACTCTTGTCTTGCCCTTGGTCCCCTCCTTGGCTGGAAGATGTTTCTGTTGCCCCAAACCTCTTTACAAGAGATGTCCCCACAACCCTGCTGCTTCTTCACCAGGGCCCAAAGACTTGTAAGGAGAAACGCTGGTGCTGTATTATTGTATGTTTGGCCAAAACCTGTTCCCTGCCTGTAGCTTCCAGCTTTTAAAAACCCAGACAACCACGGATCCACCCTCTCTTCAACTGCAACAGTAGCATATTCATCCGATCACAGATTTAAGAGTTATTACTGCTACTGCAAAGTGTGATGGCAGAGGTTATGTTCCAAAAATGTAAATGTCACTGAATTTCATAATCAACAGTTTAGCTTTATATATATATACGTGTGTGTATATATATAAGATTCAAATTCCTAACACGTTCCTTCGGATTATCAATGTTTTCCAGTGCTCTTGTGGTTGGTAAAGTGAGCAGAAAGAGGTCCTGAGCACCCCATAAGTGGTAGAAATTCCTGATGGTGTTACCCAGCAGAGGCAGCACAAGACACTCATTCAGCATCTAAGAGATCAGGTTTATTTTTTTTTTTTTACGGCAAATGCCAACTAAGAGTAGATGTATGATATTTTAGTGTTTATGATAAAAATATACCAGAACATAACCGCATATTTCATAATAAAAAAATTGCATCTTGAAAGCATTTTTGACAGGGTTCCACTTTAGAAGTTAATGGCAACATCAGAGGTACAGGAGTTCTAGAATAAATGGAAAATTGGCTCCAAATATTAAAGACAGAGAGCAAGAAACCAAGAAAAGCATAGTCATAGATGGATGATACTGCTTTGGCAGGAAAGGTAAACAGTGAGGAAACATACTGCCAGATGCAAAAAGACTTAGATCATTAAAAGGGAAAGAGATGAAAAAAACATTCAACACAAATAAATTAGAACAGTATCACCAATATTGTCTGTCAGCATTTCTGCTATAAATCCTGGTTCACAGGAGTGTATTCCACATCTGAAAAAAATATCTCCCAAATGGAACTTGGCATGCCAGATTTCTGGCCTCTATTAGCATGTCTTCGGTCTTCACTAAGTTTCGCGAGACATAAATGGAAATTTAATTTGGATTCACTATGATTCAGCTCGTACACACAATACAGCCACAGCAGTTTGCGTTACCTGAAGTTTGAAGAAGCCTTCAATATTTTTTTTTTCTCCTCTAATAAAAGCAATAGACATGCTATTAGAGTTCAATGTTAGATACTTTACGTTTTGTGACAACATTTCTTTCAAAACCGTGCAACATACCTTCAATACAAAATGTTAAGATGAGGCAGGAGAGAACCAATGCTGCCCCTTATGCAAGTAATTCAACTTTGAAAGGGATGTCTGACCATATACTTCTTAAACTGTCAACAATACAACATCTCCTTAATAGAACTTGACTAAATACAGACTGATCTAAAATCCAGGAACAATCTCCAATAGACAAGACCAAGAAGTAGTAATGTTCAATAATCCTGTGTATCTTTTGTAAGAAAAAGTAGTGCTTAAAAAAAAAGGGGGGGGGGGGGGCGGGGAGATTTAATAATCCTGTAACTACTGAACTCATCCTGGCAAAAATCTGGTCCATATCTCACCCATCCCATTAATAATCCATACCATTTGGGGTTTTAATCTGATCATCAATAGAATAGTATTTGAATTTTTTTTCAACTGCCTTTCAAATCACCGGAGGAATTCTGGAGGACATAACATTATCTTCTACTGGAAGCTATAACATTTTAGGCTGATATTATAGATTTTCCTTTGGTAGACTGTTTTGATATATGGATACAAAGGATTTCAAGAGATTTGTCAGTGTAAAATTGAATTAAGTATAAATTGTTTAAATAATTGTATGTGTACAGTAAAGTGCCTTTGAAAAATAAGGCTACAGCTATGTACGTGCTGGTAAAAATGAGAAATTCAGAGCTAGAAATAGGTCATGCCCTATGATACATGGTGCACATCGCTGCTGCCTTTGGAAATTCAGCTACTTCACCTGTCCCCCTGATGTGATGAAGACGGAGGGAGTAAGATAAATTGCTCTTCGTAAAAGAGATTAGGCCAGAGCAGCAAAACTTTATTATAGCCAGCAGAAGGAAAAACAAAGAGCAAAGAAACTATCTAGCAAGTGAGAGGATGTATTTACTGCTGACCATTGCTACTTTACTGGCTCTGCGAAGCGCTCTCAGCAGCCTGTCCTCTGTTTTGTCTTCTGGGTGACTTCGGTGTCTCTAAACTATCACCTCTTGTATAAATAAGGCCTTATATGAAAGGGTCCTGTGCCAGTGACTCAGCCAACGAGTGGTTTGGATTCGAGGTTTTCCTCATCCTGTCATCATAACCCGTGTTTCTTAGCGAGGCTTTGTCAGAGATCTTGACTCACAGGCTAAACCTAGACACGTCTGCCGACACGGCTGTAAATGGTTTCAGCTCATTATTTATTTATTTATTTATTTACCTGCAAGAAAATACACATCAGGCTTTTACACACTGAAAGGAAAAAACCCAACCGACCAACCAAACAACCAAACAAACAAAACCCGCACCCTGGATCTTGCAAGTGAACTGAGCGTGACACGAAACATGAGGAACCCCTAATGGCATCAGGCACCAGGCAGAGTGTCCTTAGTCCTGGCATATGGATGGTAACAGCAGGTCCCAGTGGTACGCAAAGCAGACGCACGAAGAAGTGGAAGTACTGAATGCATTATGCATTTTTCCAAAGAGTATTTTTTTTTTTTTTCCTGCCCATAGCACGTGTCTTGAAGAATGAGTTATATAGTGCTGCAGCACCGAAGGAGGCTTCACCCCCACCCGAGGAGCGTGTAACGCACCTCGGAAAAATATCAGCACATGTGTAACAACGTAGGCAGTAGGAGATCCCACAGATATATAGAAAGCATATGGAAAAATAAGCACATTAGCATAGCTGAATGCAGTAAAGGGAGATAAAACATTATTTTGAAAGTGGAGACCGAATGCATCGGAGGAAAGAGGAAAGACAAAAGCAGCAGCTCACACCTCTGCAAACATGCAAACAGACAGAAATGGTTTCTTTTCTTGCCTTCCAAATTTTCGTTTCCACATAACCCTTGTTTTCGAACTTGCGTTGTGTCTCGTTTAAATATGTTAGCTTTCTGGATCTTTTCATAAACTCCACACACATCCATGTAGCCATATATAAATGAGAAAAGCCTGCTGCACATTCAGAGCCTCGCTTTATGCTGGGAAACGTTTGCTCCCGACTGGGAGCAAACCTGATGGTGAAACGTTGCCCTGCAAGGTAAGTAAAACCCCAGCTGACTTCATCAGACCAGAATTCCCCGATGGGGAGAAGCTGCTCAGGGATCTACCCTGCCTGTCCTAGCCCTGCGGGTCTGGAGAAGGGGTGGTGGAGCTACGTGCTACGGCCTGAAGAGCACAAAATACAGAGTTTTCTAACGCAGCCATGCCTTAGCACCTCGATTGCGCTTTCCCTTGGTGCTTTCTACTTTCAGTATTTTGCTTTCTGAATTTTTAAGGCACAGGCCGTATCTCTGCAATATCGTCCGACATCATCTTAATCCAGCTTAGATGGACACTAAAAGGGAATTCAACAGATTCATGCCTGGGAAGAATTATTGAAAAAATTCGTACATTATGAAGGTACTGAGAGCAATACCTTAAAGTTACACAGTGATTTGTGCTGAACTGGCATGGTAATGCTCCAATTTCTGCTCACTGCTGGACACAGATTTTTCTATGCTTACTACTCATACAGCTCAGAGCCTAAATAAGTTTTCTGTGTAGTTTTTGTTCTTTACTGGTAGACATTTATCTTGTGGAAGATGTTTTTTCCCCCTTCTAAAATCTCTCATCCACAAACCATTTTCTGTTGCTGTTACATTACTTCATGTCCCTGCAACATAAATTACAATTTAAAAAAAAAAATTAAATCTCTCTTTGAATTTCTCTTTAACTCATATTTGCTATATCTCCAAAATGAGTAAAATGTTTTTTAAAAATAAATATTTTCCTTTAATCTACGATAACTGAACAGACGTTTGCTAAATGAAGCCAACAGACATGAGAGGATTCGTTAAGTATTTGAGTTTTCTGACACTGCAGATTGGGAGGGAGCAGCTAGGGGCTTTGCCAAAGACGGGACTTTGAATTTCTTTTCCCTTCATACCAGCAATCTATGGAATTGAGGAGTTATAACAACCGTACATGTAATGCCGGACTATCACAGTATTAAAGAAACTGTGTCCTTTCCCACCGCGCACAGAACCCTCCGGAGCAGATAATATAGGTCTTAGCTTAAAAATGCAAGCAACATCTTTAAATATTAAAAATTATACACAGCAATAATATTGAATCGATAACATTTCTTTCAAGAATTTCTGAACAATAACAACTGGAAAACGATGGCACAGATTCATTTCAGCTTCTTAAAACCTTAAGCTTCTGAAATCAGAGTCTTCATATTAGCATTGAATACAGCAACATTCTGATTTAAATTATTGACAGCCTGAACTAAATTAGTTAGCGTCTCATCTAGTTTCAACAGTCTGCTATTCATTGAGTCGTTCAGATGTTGGATGGATTCCATCAACATCTCCTGAACACACTTTTTTTTTTTTTTTTTTTTAAGCCAATCTGCTGCTCTCTGGTTCCTTTCCATCCCTTTCTAATATAATGTTCCCTGAGCTATCACCCCTCATTTCCACACGCGTGTTCTCTGTCGTCTTCACTTTCTACTCTTACTCTGCATTTTCCTCCCATCTCCTTATCTTAAATTGTGATCCTTATCAACTCCAGTGACATGTAACTCACTGAAATACTGATGATTCTTTTGCTTTTACAGTACTTAATTGTTTCTTATGGATCACTGTTGGACAGGATGCACTGTCATTGTCCCAAAATTGAGTTTCAAGATGCAAGTGTCTTTGGGGGAAACAGGAGAAATGCAGCTTTGTGAAGGACGTATTAAGAAATGTGGGAGACTTCTTCTCAGGGCCAGGAAAGAAAATCCCCTTCTGAGAAAAGCCTTTCTGACAAGTATAAAGATGTGTTTGTATTTAGGTTGACGTGCAAGAATAGCAGAATGCCATTTTTTTTTCACATCCCAAACTAATTTTCATCTTTGTGAATCAGTGTTAAAAATTATAACCCCTTTCCTGCTCTTATTTCAAAATTACTGGTCTCCAGTTCCCCATGTATCCTCCTAAGTGACATAATTTCAGCTCCCACTTATACCATAACAGCTTTTTCCTTGGCATAAACTCGCAGTTGCAGACCTCGGTGTAGGTGCAGTAGCTCACATAAACTCAAACCCAAGGTAGCCTCAAGTGCTTGCCTATCAGTGAGGGCCCTGGATATGTCTGTCATTCCCAATTTGCTGCTCTCTATTCTAATTGCACGTATAAATCAACTAACAGGTTTAGACTAGCAGAAAAGATAGCAAAGTCAGTCTGTAAACCAGATTGCAAGTGAGGAGGAAAGAGGAAGCACCAGTAAGATTGATAGATGAATCCTTATACTCCATTTATCACAGAGGGCAAAAAATATTCTAATCTTAAGGATGTCATATCTGGCCACAAAGCCGCAGTCATAGTGCAGAACTTGTCAGATTTCACTGAGTTGCTCTTGTATCCCAGTCCTGTCCTCTCATAACCATCTGAGAGCAGGGGACAGTAAGACTCACAAAGGGAGTAGCTACTCCTATGATTTCCCAGTTGGCTTGTGGTTTTCGTGAAGGGGCTAACAGCTTGGGGCAACTATAAGTTTTTTCTGACTTGAAAAGGCACACAGATGGCTGGGGGGCAGGGGGGCACTGAGAATTTGGGCTGCGGACTCTGCGCTACATTGCGCCTTCCTTGGATCTAGCCTAGGACTTCTTCTTGACTCGGCGTACCCGGGCCCTTCAGAGCCTGAAAGCAAATCTTGCTCCAAAGCTGCTTGACTGAGACTATGCATACAGCTCAGAGATGGACAAATATCAAGAATCACCAAAATAGACACATATTTTTACTGCATTTCTGGATGGGTGCATGAAGGTGTTAATCCCCTACGTACAGCCATTAGCAAAGAATTCATTATTCTGCCCAGTGAGTTATCCCTCTATTAAACGTTAGGATGAATTAGCCTAATATTTACAGTCAGCTATTTGTTATGTTAAAGAGGTATTTGCCAAATCTTCAGCACCTCCACCACATGCACAAAATCATACTTTAAATGAAGTAATTCTGAATTAAACAAGTGCGCTAGTACTACTGGTGGGATTTATAGTAACCAATAACAGTCTAAGAATGTATTTCACAGATTGCTTCTTTATATTGCAAAATGAATAGAGTTTTATATCTGAAGAAACAAATCTGCACATTAAAAATCAATGTTTCTCATGATACACACTTGGTATTATTTCTGGGAATGCTACAGCTGGCATGCACAGACTAGTTAAAATATTATAATTTACTTGACTGCATGCATAGTCGATTTGCAGTCAAAACTGCCACTTACTACATGGGAGGAAAAACAATGACTTCCATGCTACTGGAAACATCAAAGGTACTTTTTGCACTACTCCCCCTCAAAGCCTCCTGGGAAAAGCCCTGACTCATAAGCTTTCCACTGGTTACTAGAGTGCTTCTTAGGTTTGGGGGGGGGGGGGGGGGAAATAAAAAAAAAAATCATATTTTGCTACAGTACCTCCACTGAAAAATCCTCAACAAGCAGAATGGATTGAAAAATTCAAGCATGACTAAAAAGTACATTCCCCACTAGTCAGTGAATTTTGCTCCCTATTTGTCACTGCCACCTTGGAGAGCGGTGAGCATTAATAATGCATGGGTGCTAGGAATGTATTAGCAACTAACCTTGCGAAGAAAATCAACTGGGGACCCAGAAGAGCTGTTAAAAAAAAAAAAAAAAAGAAAAAAAGGGGAGGGGGGGGGAAGAAAGAAAGTCAGAGCTCTCTGGTATCCTCTTATTTATTGAAGAGATTTTGGGAGAAGTGTCAGGGATGGCGGCAACTATGTATCACTGTAAACTAAGGCTGAAAGTCTCTGGAATGGGGTCGTAATTGAGTTCATTGATCACATTCAGGAGGGGACCCACCCCCACCCACCAAGGTCCCCGGCACCGGCCACTCTCCGGCAGAAGAAATACTCCAGGGGATAAAGGATATTTATGCAAATTGGTGGCTGGAGCAGAAACGTCTTTATTGAAGATGTGTTTTTAAGGAAAAGCTTCATTCCGATATTATTCGTGGCTGCAGCTATTTTGCACGTGCTAATTGCGGTCCGGTTTTCTTGGCAGTCGGTCAGCGTGCCATGTTTGCTGACCAACGTTTTGCTAGGCTAGGGCCGGTGCGGTGGGTGGAAAAAACCTTCGCCGCCTTCTACAACTGAACCGTGATGATCATGGGTTTACTACTACGGCTATTCAAACATGGTTATTTACATCTTTTATTTTATAGTGACATGATAACATATGGATTTTATTCTCGTTTTGAAACTCTTCAGTCCTTTCAAATCCAAGTACCCAAAGATATCCAGTACCCAGTGAAAATATTCTGCTTCCTAAAATAAAACAGGCTTACCATTACGCTTCTATAGTTTGAAACAATTTGTACGCTAAGCTGCTATATCCCGCTGTTAGACTTGGCAGTAATGGTTTCAGTTATATATTTATGTCCTGCCATCTCCTTTTAATATATATTGTTTATATTCCAAGGCCTGTTTTCTGGTATAACAATCATTACAAGTTTTACATGGAATATAGTTGCTTTTTGTGTTATTAGCCAAAACAAATATTGTGTTTAAATCCACCTTATTGATTCACTTTCTCAGTGAATGTACCCAACTTGTCAACTTAATGGGGAGATAGAGAGGAATATTCGTAAGGTCTGCGGAAAAAAAAAAGGAGGGGGGGGGAAATAACATGCTTTTCCTTTTTCCTTCTGCTGGATATATGGACAAAAAAATTGCCATCTACTTGCCTCATCAAGGAAAAATGCCCCAGAATTATCTGTGCAGAGCCATACTCCTTCTCCTAAAATAATCCGAATGACCTGATGCTCCTAGCAAAACTATTTGCTTCGTAACTCATCAGTTATATTTTTAGCTACCCATTGCAGACCTTCATGCAATTAATTCATTAAGCTCATTATGATTTAATGTTGCATCCCAAATTCAAAGTTCTCTATATACAATTTAATCTTTGGTCATTTTTTTATTAAGATGAGCTTTGAATGAGCTATATTCCCCAATAGAAGTATTGGGCCAGCTCCCTAACTAAATGCTGCAGCCTGTGGATAAGCTAGAAACCTCACCGGGACGCAGTCCTCCTGCTTTTCACCTGCTTTCCTAATACTTATCAACTAATTCATGCCATTCTTCTAATCTTTATTTGATGTTGAAGACAAAATAAAGTTAAAAGACACCTGCTGGTAAAACAGATTTTCCACTGAACATGCTTATACAGGCCTTTAGGAAAACTAGATTCGGGCATCCTAAGAGGATCACATGATTAAGATCTGAAGATTGAGAAGAGAATTGGTTCAGAACCAGTTTCCCATTCTCATTACAATTGTTCTCCTGAGAAATGAGTAATTTTTCACCATTGTTTTCTTGACATGACAGTCTTTGTTGAATTTTAGTGTATTTTTGTTTTGCCATCTTTCTTTCTTTATCTCTTCTCCTTTTCTTCTTCCTTCTAAACCTCCCTATGTATGCCACGGTTGTTTAATTTTTGTTATGGAAATGATTAAAGTTTTATTTTGTTTTGGTTTGGTTTTTTTTTTTTTTTTTTTCATTTATCTCCCAAGAGTTTTTTAGGGTGATAGTCACTCTGTAAATGAATGTAAAAATGCTTTTGTCACATTAGCTTGCATGTTAACTGGTAAAATGCTTGTTATTTTACTCTGATGTTACATTTACAACAGTATAACAGTTTTGATCCTGTTATGCAAAAATCTGCATTATAAATTAGAAGGCATATTTCACACTTTTTTATCTTGGGCAGATTCCTAATATAGTCATTAGGTGTTAGGATGAAAACATTGAGATAAGTCAACTTCCATTAGCTCAGCTGACATTAGCTTCAACAGGCGCTAGCTAGGGCCACACATGCTGGTACCTTGCTTAAAACATCTGAATCTTGGTAATGTCTAACCAGTCCCAAGAAATTTGCAGCCTGACAAAGCCCATGCATAAAACTTGCTAGTCAAATGCAAAATATCTTGGGGCTGAAGGCATTTTTAATTTTTTATTTTATTTTTATTTTTAAAAGAAAAATGGTATTTAGAAAAACAGAGCTATAACTAGTGCTTACACTAGGATACTAGTAGTTAGGTCCTGGAAATTTCAAAAAATGTCTTTCAACTGCATCCTAATGTTTCTTGGCTCAAAGGCAGTTTTTCAAGAGGTTAACGTCTTTTTCTTCTTTCACCTACTTGCATAGTTTCTAAGCAAGCCTGAAATTAGTCAGATAAACTTTTTATGGAATTCTATTTGTTTTATTTCAAAAAATATTAGCACTGTGAGGCTTCTTTCATTTTGCAGGTTTATAGACCATTATTATAAACTATGCGATGCAACGGTGCTAACTTCATAAAGCAGTCTGCTAAATATGTTTAAGATCACTGTATATTGCAGCTGACTTAATTGTGCAACTTTTAAAACATCTCTGAATGAGTACCACCTTAAGAAGATAACTAATCTGCTTTCAGAAGAATATTTTATATCGACGTACCCAGTACAATCTGATGGGTTACCACAGCAATCATCAATCAACATGACAAGCTCAAAGGGATGCTCTTATAAGCTAGACACGCAGAAGAAAAGAGGTGCCTCAAACGAGACAAGTTTTGGGAGGCTATGTTCAAAATGCCGATCCTCCATGCTCCTTCCCTATTAAACCTGCACCCAACATCCAGGCACTCACAACCGGTACACGTCGATATTTTTGGCAGCGTTATCCCTTGGAAACCTGCATTTTGGTTTGTGTGCTTCTGGGGTCGGACTTCTCTCTGGCCGGTGCTTCACTGCTCTCAGGGATGAGCTTCCCCCCCCCAGCACTTGCCCTGCTCGGCTCGCTCTGCCCCTGGAACGGCACAATTCAAGTCCCTTGGGTGGGAAGGGAGGGGATCATTAATGTGATGTGTAGGTGTGGGAGTGGGGATCTCATTTCCAGCCCTTGACATTGCATCTTGACCACAACCCCTGCGTTACTGTAAAAAGGTAGAACCCTTCCCCCCAAACATGCTTAGTTAAAAAACAAACAAAGAAAACCACAAAAAAAACCCCAAACGCAAAACCAAAGAAAGATTAAAAATAAAAAAAAATAAATAAATTGCACCTCTTGAGCTTAGTTTTATCACAATGGGCAGTAGACTCCCTTTTCTGATTTCCAGCTCTTGATCTCTCTGTTTCTGCCCAGCTTCAGTCCTTTGTCCTACACACAACATTTTCAGCTCTATATTTGCACAGTGCCTGAAAGAGTCAGGTCCTGCTGCGGGAACCAAGCTTTTAGCCTCCCTGTTGATACACATACATATTAAAAATCGTATTTTGAATCCTTGTGGTCTAAAGCAATGCAAAGAGACCTGTCCTCCGTGTTCACGAGGATGGCTGTAAGAGTCATTCAGGCCTCAGAAAGGATTTTGGTCAACAGGGAACTTTCTTCTGGGTTGTAAGGAAACTCTTTGAGAAGATCCTCTGAGAGAAGTTTTGTCTCTACAGTGTCCTGGTTTTACCTTTTCAGGATAAAATGAGGGGTGATTTCACTCCACGGTTTCCTGGGGTACCAGCATCTGAAAGACTCACCTTCCCAAGTCTGAGACAAGCCACAGAAGAAGAAAGAACAACTTACAGCTTTGCTTACACAAGTAAGAATGAGACCTTTGTTGCTTTTCTACTATAGAAAAACAATGTGTGCATATGTGGGCATGGGTTGGGAGGGATGAACTCGAAGAAGGGAAGAGACGATCTATCAGAAAGGTGGGATAGATATGTGAATAAAGGGTTGGTAGCCATAAAAGCAGCTTTTACTAATGTACTTGCATGCACATACTAATACAGACTAAGCTGCTCCTACAGCAGCAGCTCAGAAATGCCCTTCAGGCAGGAAGCCCCACCACCCCGGTTCCCCGCGCCGGAGCGGTGCATCGCCCAGGCACAGCTCCTGACCATGTGTATCTTCACGTACCAACCAAACGGTGAAAAGCCTCCACACAGCTCTTTGCCCCCGCTGCGTAGGAGCCTCCCTGCACGAGTCCGGCAGAAAGGCTCTGGATTGCTCTGCTGGGATCTAGATCAGGGCTTTTACACCCTTCCTGCAGCCGCACAGCTACATGAGCACACACATATTTACAAATTAAGCAATAAGAAGGGGGGAAAAAAAAAACCAAACCCTCAAAACTTTTGAAACAGTCTAACATAAACCCGTTTACAAATATGCACTGAGACAGAGTCAAAACACATAACGCTGTCTTTTCTCTTGACCTTGCAAAATCTTGCCATACCCATTACAAACTCTGGCCAATTTATTTTTGTAGAAATGGAATTTACAGATTACAAAAATGGTTTGCTCGAGTCATCACCATTCCTTTGAACTCTGAAGCCATTTGAATTTGATCCTGACCAGGCTGACCATAAACCATTCTGTTTGGATAATAGAGGAAATGGAACAGTTTGTCTTGAGTAACCTTATAATAAACTGTGGCTCAGTTATGAATTACAACTAAAATAGAAAAAAAAAAAAAAAAAAGAATATGTATCTCTGTGTGTGTGTACTTTTTATATATATATATATATGCATACACTCACACACAACTACCAGGCCAGTGGAAGTAAATGAGTGAAAAGCATTTGTAACGCTAAAATTAATTTTATTTTCAGTTAAAAGTAACAAACTTCATCTACTTGTTCATTATATTTTTATTGTTTTAATAAAATATTACTCATTTAGATTAGCATGATAAATAAAAAACCTGTAAATTGCCTATTTATAATTCATACAATCTATGTTCAAAGCTATGTGGATTAGTCTCAACTAATAAAGTCCCAAAATATATTTTATTTTGATTTTAAAGTTTTGCAATGTATTCTTCATAAAATCATTGAAGATTGGAGTGCTCTATACAGCTCCAAAGTCTTAGAACTCATCTGAGCAAAGTAAAAAAGCTTTTTTTTTGGTACCATATTCAGCAATAATAGCAAAAATATGGGAATCTCAAAGAAGCAGAGAAGAAAAAGGTGTATCTATTGCTGTTACACAGAGCTCCCTGTGGGTACCCCACCTGTTTGAGGTCTGGAGGGTTTCCTAGGCTACGAGAAGACAGACGATTCATGCGACAGTTTCCCTTTGGAAGCCAGCACAACATAACATAACATAAAAACTTTACAACAGGTAAATGCAGCAAGAACAGATTTCATTTATACCTTAATAGCATCTTTCACCCCAAACAAGATACACAGTGTCAGGTCCATCAAAGTACCCAAAAGTCTGAGTTTGCCAACACAGCCTTAGATTCCTAAGCCTAAACTTTGGTCCTCAAACGCTTGGCTGACTTCTCAAGGCGGAGCAGCTCTGGGATTGAGCTCCGGCTGGGTTTGGCCCCTGGTCCTGGTGCAGTCTGGATGCTGTGCTGCACAGCCCAGGGCTGGCCCTGGCTTCACGGAGCCGAGTACCTCTGGCCTGGCTCGAGAGCCGGGAAATGCCCCTTCTCCACCCTAGTTTCACCCACCCCCCCTTCACCTGGAGGTGAAGCCAAGGAGCTTCACCTCTAACATGCTCCACAAAGATTAGGTGCCACACAAAATGCATCAGAAGTATTGCATCCCAGATAATAATCCTTCGAATCCTGCAAAACAAACAGAGAGGCTTCTGCCCAGCACCAGGAACCAGAGCCCAATGCTGCTTTTTCCCTGCATCTGGAATGGGCAGCGGGTCCTGACCACTTGCTGGGTAGAGGCGCCTGAATTTCCACGTGAGAGGAGGGAATTGAAGTTGTTCACTGCATAAATGGCTTCAGCTACATTAAGTTGTGAACTGCTATTTGAAAAGGCAGAGAGTAGCGGAGGCACGTGTCCAACCTGTGGAAAATTGTGCTCTGGTTTAAGGGTTCAGGGCTGTGTACGCTGAGCAGCTGAAGGATGAGTAGAAGGACGTCCCCACTCAATATTTCCCATCAGTTATCTGGAGACAGATCTCATTTCAGCAGACTGATGATTTTAGCCTTCTGGAGACTGTGACTTTTTCTGTGCACTTACTGTACCAAGAGCTCAAATGCTAGGCAGAGATCGTGGTCCCCTTGCTGGACACATCCCTAAATTCAGCAGTGATTCTGCCAACCATGGATAAGAGCACACATTTCAACCCGGCTACAGAGTTCCTCTGGGCTGTTTAAGACCTCCTAGGAGAAGAGCTAGGAGAGATCTGGTGGAGCCAAGCGAGCAAAGTGAAACCCTTCTGATCCTGCAAGACTAACGACCAAAAATTTTGTATGGCATCATTTTCCAAATATAAATTTTAAGCCTTTCCCGTTCTCCAACTTCCTGCACATCAAAGGAAATTAAAAACAAAGAAAAAACAACCACCGAAACTGCAAAACTTCCATGTGTCACAAAGCAGAGACCCACAGTCCATCAAAACCAGTCATCTGTTAGCGGAGACAACCGTTAACTAAAGGTACGGTCAGAGCCTCCCAGGCAGCTCCCGTCCCAGCGCTGTTTCCCAGGTTTACCAGTAACCACAAAGTTCCTGGAACTCGGGTACAGCGCACGGAGATACCCGCTGGCTGCGTAACATGTTGTAAAACATATTGCTTTAGTCCGTGCTTTTAGGCGATGATGCGAATAGAAAAACTGAGTCACCAAAGCCTAGCGAGAAGCGCTGGAATAACGAAACAGCTATGTATTTTATTTATTTATTTATTTTTTGGGTGAAGAAATACGCTGATTGGCCAGCAGCGTTCAATGCCTGCATACACGCGTGACCACGAGTTTATGAATGGAAATATATATGAATTCGAAAGATTGCAAAAAATTAACAGATGATCAATGTCTGAAAATTTGTGCAGGGTGCGCATTATTCATTAATTGCCTTTTCATTTGATTATTCACTAAGCACTATTAATTATTCCCCTCTTTAAAAAAGCTTCAATGATCTAATCAAGAAGAGAAGGGGAAATATCATGTGTCTTAGGAGACCAATAGCGTACGTCAAGAATCAGGGATGAATGTGAAATAGTCAAAATGAAAAAAATATGTGAACACCTACAGCTAATGTTCGTAAAGGATCTAAAAATAACTAGGGCATTCACAGAAATCAGGATTGGTTCCCAAATATAAAAAAAAAAAAAAAAATTACCAGAAAATTGTTCATAATGAGCAATTTAACTAGCTATTCAACAGCGATCCAAGCAATTCTCTGATTCAGAAAACGGCAATTTGAGCAAAGAGATATTTGAAGAATGACAAAGAATATTTTGACAGGGAATATCTGGAAAGAAGCAGAATTTAGTATAAACTTATCTAATTCTAAGCATTTTAGAAAGCTCAGCTATCCTGAGCCTTAGGTGTCTGAGAATATGATGGGGGGAAGGAGCGGGGGGGAGAGATCTGTTTCTGATAGGGAGAAAAGGTGGTTTCTGAACCATCCAGAAGCTGATTCTAATCCCCACTTTAATTAAAGAGGAGCAAGTTCTTCACACTGCATCTGCTAGACTTCCCTGGCACGACCAACTGCTCATCGCTCTGACTTCCATCGTCACAAGGATTTTCCCAGTGCCAAGAGGAGACCAAGGGGGAGGGCGGGAGGCAGGGAAAGGATTGTTTTAATTCCAAACTGGAGCTTTTTATAAACTTCAAATATTGTAACTTTTTCTTTAGTTCCTCAGAAACGGTTTTATTCCAAATGTCTGCACATAACCATAATTCATATCATTCCGTAAAACCTCATTTCCAGAACTATAAACAGGGTTGGCTTTCTTTTTTATTTTTTTTTAGGTTAACACAAATAAGCCTAACGTGTCTAATGATATGTGATCTAATGAAAAACAATATTGTTGCAATGCAGCATTTGCATTTTCATGCAGGCAATACTTATCAGGTAGATAATAATATTTTATGTTGGGAAATAACAACAAGACTTTCCTGAAGTAAAAAAGCCTATAATCTTCTATAACTCGGTGCAGAAGAAAAGACATTATACCAAGGAAATTCTTCTTGGCAAACGAGGCTATGATTAAAGGTAGTCACTGGTACTTGTGATCATTTCCTAACCTTAAGCTTTAACTCTCCTCCAAGTTTAGTCTTTTGGTAACCTAGTAGTTTATGGTTAGAACATATCTTGGTAGCAATCCAAAGTCTTCCTGAAACACACAAGTGGCTTGCATTCTCTAGCAGATAATTGAATTCAGATACTAGCTTTTCTGTCAAATCTCTACAAAAAATAAAATATATCATGATAACCTAGAGACAGGCCTAAGATAACCATCGTGCATACACAAAAATAATAGTACAGAAGTGGCTCCATATAAAATAATTTCTCCCCAAATAGTACTCTATTTAATGTTAAAAGGTTGGCAAAGAACTCGTAATATTCTATATACTTTTCTAGCATCTATAATTTCTTCTTAATTGGCCAGAAATGCATTTCTTGTCTTTGACACACACTGTAACTCTTCCCTGCAAAATTATCATGACAATATACCAGCACAGGCACAGAAATCCTGCTTGTTCATAACCACAATGATAATGTTTCATGAAAGAATGAAACTATTTTACTTGCCTGTCCTTCCCCCTGCACAAAAAAAAACCCCAAACCAGCACTTGTTCACGGCAGCTAGATCAATAGGATTTTGTACTGCTGATAAAATCATCTTTCTACACGATGTCGCTGATATTAAGACATTAGAGTTCCCCGACAGATTTCACATCGAATTCTGATATCTCCTTAGTTAACAAACAGTTATTGCATATGTTCAGCGTGTCTCCTCGTGCCAGGGAGATGGTGTGTTATAGACGCGGTGTTTCTGTTCAGTCTTGCTGTCAGATGGATTACTACACGACAAACGACTGTGACTGAGCAGGAATCTCCTGTCTGAAGCACTGAGAAGTTTGTGGAAGACCTAGAGCAGCTAAGCTACGCTGAGCCGTTCAAAGACAAGGTAAAAAGCCCCAACACAATACTTTGAGAAAAAAACTAATTGCACCTATTTAGGATTGCTCTATATCTGATTAATCTAACATAGATTGTGACATTATTTTCTATTTGTACACAAATTCCTTCCCCCCCCCCCCGCCCTTTTTTCATTTTGTCAGTCATGTCGCCCAGCTAGGAGTAGTGGCATGGCATCGAGCTGCAAAAGTCAGGGCAGGTGAAATGGAGAGCCAGACTGTGTGTTTCATCCACTAATCCATATTCAGTTTCCCAGAGCACATTAAAGAAGAGCAGAGTCAGAACAAGGCTCTTGGTACCTCCCAGCAGAGGTTCTTCCCCGCAGAGGGGTAATTGTTATCATCTCTGGTTACTCTTATATTAAAAGAACTAGAAATATCAGAGCTACTTCACTCACTGTGCCAAGCACAAGATATAAAAAGATATAAAGGTCTTTTTTAATATCGTGGTCATCTTTGTGTTTTCTTGCCCAGATGATGGAGGTAAAGACCTATTTCACTGGCGGGTAGGAAATGTGACTTTTTTTTGTGGGAGTGAATTGAGCTCGAGTTCACAGAAGCAGTCTATAAGCAGAAAAGGAGCAGCAGCATGTTCAACAGAAAAAAGAAAAAAACCAGACCAAACCAAAAAACCCAAAGCAACAAAATAAAACAAACACCTCCCCTCCCACCAACGAAAAACAGGAAAAAAAAATAAAAATATCACTCAGCAAGCAACGTTTTCTTTAAAAGAAGCTTTGCTCGGGAAAGACTTCCAGCCTCAGTGGTAGGAGCTGCCTTTGGAAAGCATCTGGAACAGTTGCCGACTCTCTCCACGTGCCCAGCCCGCACCCCACGGCTCGGGGAGGTGAGGCTGATGACTAAATCCGTGCGTGATTCAAGATCTAAGTCAGGGGCACCAGAAGAGACACGGATCTCACTTGGAGGTCCTTGTCCCCAAGAGTATGGACTGTCCCCGTGAATGTTGGCATGAATGTTGGCATTGCCAAAGTAACAGGCTCCCGAAAGACCCTCCCTCCTCCGTGGTCCCCGTAGGAAGCTATAATGGACACCTTAAACATTATACAGCTGCAAAAATAACTGCTCTCGTACCGTTGCACGTTATATGCCGACACCACCACGATTTGTCTCATAACAAATTTAACTGGCTTACAATTAGTTTAACTATAGCGGGAGATAAGGCATATTCCCTCCCTGCACCAGTTCTCCGTCTCTCCGCAAAGGCTGACGTGATGAGACACTGAAACGTTCTTCCTCTTCCGTTTGCAAAACAACTGGGATAGTACAGATAGGAGTGGAAATACACACACAGAGGAAGGCACACTTTCAGTACACTTCATCTGCCGTTATAAAACATCACCCGAACGCAGCTGAGTAACTTGTGTTTCACTTGCTTGATGATCTGTACAAGAGTCCAACATGCTTTGTGTGAGTGAAAGAATATGAGATGCAAATGTATGTTTGAGAAAGACTTGCTTGACCATGGCTTGGTGCACTGTCTTTTCATTCCAGTCTCACAGGAACTGAGCTCCTAAAAATACATTTCTTGCCTAGCTGTAAAATCCACATGCAGCTACAGCAATGGCACATACCGAAAACGAAGGACAAGGTAAGTAAGCACCACCGGACGAGCCAAAAGCAGCTGATGGGGCTGAGGTGCTACCTAAGGTCCCAGGATGGGACACGCTGGCAGCAGGGTGCCCACGCTGGCAGTCAGGCTGCAGTTACATCTCCCAGTTTTGTTTCGCTTTGTCTGAATCCTGACCTCTGGGGTGCTGCAATTTTGCTTTTGCCAGTTGAGGAGCACATCAGCCTTCGACGCATCACAGCTTTTGGCTCATCCCCAGCTGGTGGCTGCTGTAATTATTCAGCGCTCCACGACCGGCAAATGTAAACCGTTTCGCATCCACTCTGCTTCCACTGCGTGGCATTAAATGCAATTTCTGCTTCCTAAGGAAGCGATGGTGACCGTCTAAACAGTGTCTGCATCTGAACATTTTGCCACGGATCAAGACATTTGCAGCACCGGGTAACAAAGCAAGCCCTCACTTCTCTTGGAGCGCTTTTAGACCGGAGAGAAGGTACCAATATAACGCGTCAATACAAAATATCACTACAACAAAAGAAACTTGCCCCACGGCACCCCTTTTTGCAGGCAAAACTCCCCATTGACTTCCTTGTCCTAAAGAGGACTGGATTGTAGGCGCCAGCCCCTAATTTCATGTAATTGCTTCTCAGATGTCCATATCAAACCTCTCCAGAACACAGCCTTTGTCACTGTATGGCTCTGTATCTAATGCATCTCCAACTCTTTCATTTCTGTAGAATAATGAATCTACAATTTTCCCTTCAGTTTAAAAACCGACCCCTGCCTGTTGCTGCCGCACTCTAAGGGATAATACGCTCCATGTCTACGCTACGATACTGTTAGCCGTATAAATAATAATAATTTACACACAACTCACACACTTTTTTCGGTATTTCTGCAAGCAATCCAGAGGCGACAGGAACAAATTGATGGAGACAGAAATGGGAGAATCCCACCCTGTCAGAAGATGAATGAGCTGAGCTTGCATGATGTGAACCATGGCTGACAGAAGCGAGGGGGAATCAAAGAGTGAGCAACTTTTGACAACACACGCTTCACAGCTCTGACCACTGAGGATCTACATGATTATCTCCAGACAAAATAACTGTGAGTAAAAGGCTTACATACACTTAAATTAAACACAGCAGGGTTTTAGTAATCTCTGTTTGCATTTTACTTTCTGTTAAGAAGGAAATTGCTTGGACTTGGAACATTTCATTTAATGGCATTTTTAGTTACCTTTTGTACTTCTAATGCCATAGTCTAAATTCACCCCAAATTACCCAGGAAGGCAAAAGAAACTTTTGTCCTTTATTTTTAATTGCTGTAGCTTCCTTACCAATTTTACTAAATTAAATGTGTTTTAAAACATCACCGTATTTGAAACCTAATTATCCCAATCTCTGGATGAAGAATAGCTAACAATACAAACCCCATTTATGTAATTTATTTTGCAAGGGAAAATAAATGGAATGCAGTTGCAGTAATGATATACATGTTTGCAATTCCACCCTGTTTTTTCTCTTCCCCACAAGAACTTAGGGAAGCTGCATCTTTTTAAACAAATGTTTTAAAAGCATCTCTGCTGTGGTATTCGTTATATCTCTGTACTGCTCTTAGAATGAGGGAAACTCTGCATAATGTCATGTTCTCTCTAAGTAGCATGAAGGGCTTTTGTTTTGCGTGGTGGGTTGGGTTTTTAGGGGGTTTGGGTTTGGTGGTTTTTTGTTTTTTTTCTGTTATAGCTGGTCATGAATGAGGATTATGGCCTGTCGCCCACAATAAGTCATGAATGAAGATCATGGCTGGTAATTGTAATGTGTAAAATAAAAAGAGTGGGAGATGCAGGGCTGAGATGCACTGGTTGTTAAATTGTTATTCAGCACACCCCAGCAGAGTGGAATTGAATCTTTTTTAGACCACCTAGTCCTGAGAACTTAAATTTCGTTTTTGTTGGATAAGCTACCATTTACTCACTGCATTTATCAATTACTCGCTGACTTCCTGGTACTTCCAGCTATATTCAGTTCTATCCCAGGAAAGAAAATTGTTCCCAACTGACGATCCCACTGGTTAAAAGCAAGAAAACAAGCAATCCTCCCCCAAACAAGCAAAAAAAACATGGAGCAAAAAGTTATTAGAAGAGTGCACTAGAGCAAGTAAAGAAAATTACTGGCATTTTCCATAGCGGAGTTTTTAATCAGCCAAAAGAATTTTGCTGAAATCTTCTATTAGGCTAACAAAAGCCTTCTCAAATTAACCTGAAAAACAAAAGGCTGTTTAAAAAAAAAAACCAAAACAAAAAAAACCACAACAAAACCCCCTAAAAAAATACTAAATAACTTTGATACCATTAATTTAGGTCATATTTAAACTCATTTGCTAGGAAGGTGCCCTTAAGCTCAGTAGCCTGCTCACTGTGAGTAAACACTGGGCCATATGTAGTCAAACAATCCAAAATACTTGTTGAAGATTACTTCTACAAATATGTCTTGGAAATTTGCTTTGCTGTTTTCTGTGGGGTCATGTTATTTGCTTTCTGCAAGTGTTCAGATGAGCCCTGACTGGTTTATTCGTACAAATATTTGCAAGACCTTTTAAGTTTGGCCCAAATGTTTATTTGTTCAAAAAATTCATATGAGGAAGGACTTTATTTGTTATTCTTCATTCACTTTCCATCCCTGTTATTCCCCATTTTAAAAACAGTCAAATATCCAGTAAGGGAATGGATATAAAACCCATGTGATTTTGATGACAAATTGTGTACTATAAACAATGACTGGTAGAAATGATCAGTACATGAATAAGTCCAACACTTGTTTGCATAAACTATCCAGTAAATATTTAAAAAAACCAAATACATTCCCAGAAATCAGAATAGCTGTGTGAGCAAATCACAAGAAAGAACACAAAATTTGTGGAATATTTTATTTGTCATAAATAATTTAACTACCTGTGTCTTAAAACTTGAAATACAAAAATTAAACTCAACTGTTTCTTTATATCCCTTCCAACACAACTAGCAATAAGCCACTCTTCTAGCTAAGGATACTTCTATAGGATTCTTTAAAAGATTATTAAGGTATTTCTTAAATTAGGTATTACACACAGCTATTTACATTTGCTCTTGGAAAGCCTGAAACACAATTTTTGCTCTGTTTTGGATTTTTTTGGGGGGTTTGGGGTTTTTTTTTTTCTCTTTTCTTTTCCAAATATGTTCCCTTCCCTGTGCACACATGCTATGATGTTAACCTTGGTTCTTCCTACTTGCCTGGAGTCCTGCAATGATTTTATCCTAGAAGATCACGAAAGTGCATTTTTTTTTTCCAGGGGAAAGAAATAGCATTAAAATATTTAACACATATGGCCAGTGGATAGAAGAAAAATAAACACTTCAATTGTGAGGTCTTCCAGCTTTCTTGGTGTCCCTTTATAGTATTAAAAAGAGCGGAAATATCAATATCTACTTTATATGACATAAGTAATAATGGTAACCAAAGTGTAACTTTAAAAATAGTTTGCCTATTAGCTAGCAAGCATGTTAGCAAGCAGTGCTGAGAAGAGCTGAAGCTGAAAATATTCTTTCAGGTTTACAGACATTTAAGCATATTATTAGGAGCTGTGGCACACCAACACGCAGGTATCACCCAATTTCATTACTACCTGATTAATTAACCTGTTTAAAGTGTGAAAGTTGGCACCTTGTCATTAGAATCCTTGGGAATAACTAATGAGAAACTATGAAATAATTTGTTCCTCAATTAAAAAACCTGAAAGAAGGGGATTTATCTCATTATTCTTCTTTCCTGTTATCACCTATGCAAAGTCAAGAATATTTTGTAAAACGTACTGTCTAAAAAAAAAATACGCTGTGTAACATCTTAGGAAACACTTCACAGATCTTTAATAAAATGTGGTGTTATCCAACACAGATAGGCAAGCCAAGAAGTTTTCAGGAAAAACGTATTCAGTAGACAGCAGGAATGTGAATACAAGTCCTTTCATTTAATAGGATTTATTTGTTATTCTTTTTTAGTATATCTAGAGGTCAAAGAGACAAAAAGACATGCCTGAGTTATTAATTGAGAATAAATTACATGACAAATATGGACCTTGTTTTCTATTAACAAGTTACCTCCAAATAGGTAATATCTTTTATAAATGTGCTCATTTAGGATTAACAGTTTATGGAAAAAGGAACCCTGAGTTCAGACAATGGTTGTTAGGAGCATGGGTTATTTGTTTTCATTAGTTTTGCTGTATTTGTCACTATGGCAAATTTTCGTGTTCATTTACAAATAAAGGAACAGGTTCAGGGAAGCTTTAAACACCTAGGTATCACTTGAGGTATATAGGCTTAAAGTTTAGGTTCTTAAAATGACTTCTCAAAAAACCACCAGTATTAAACAGCAAAATAAATAGTCACTGGGCTACTCTGCATCCTGTGTGGCTTAGCCGAACATTCATATGGAAAATGAGATATTTAGCGCTGTGAATCATGGATTCTAAGCAGAAAGTCAGACACTTGAGGGATCTGGATGCGAAATTATCTATAGATATCCAAGACACTGACAGCAGGATGGGCAAGGGTGTTCCCCTGAAGAGCAGATGGGCATTAGTTGAGATAAATTGGGAGAACAATTCTGAAGATTAAACTTGTTGCATTAGGAGACAATGGGAAAAAAGTAAGAAATCTCAAGTGGCTTTCTTTTTTTTTCCTAAAGGGAGATGTGGAAGGAATGAATATCCCCATGAAAAGGGAAACGTGGTTGGTATGGTCGTCAAAGGGGAAAATTTAAAGGTGTAATTGAAAGCAGGTTCAGGAAAAGACCCGACCCTAGATTCATTGAGAAACGACAGTAAATGGCCTTGGACATTCTCTGGCTTTGTAGGGAAGAAAAAAGAGAGTGATAAAAGATAATCCTCCCCCTGTTATGAGTTTACACGTCTTGTGGTTATCAGTAGGCATGATTTTTGAGAAGAAACTCAGCAACCCCGAGACTTCTTGCTTGCTCTGCACCCTCCATCCCTGGAGACTTGGACAGTGTCCTGTTGAGAGCTTCAGTCTGGCATGAGGACAAGCTGTGGGTTACACTACGAACCCTTGCACCCCAGGCTCCAGTCATGCTACTTCATCGTAACTCCAGAGTAGAAACTGAAAACAAAGAGAAGAGGCAAAGCAGTTTCCTGATATTTGTTCCAAAAATAAGCAGATGATCTCCCGTGATTTGAAACAAAACAAAACAAAAAAAAAAAAAAAAAAAAGAGAAGAGGAAATGAGGTAACTGAAAATTTGCCGACATCTTCAGATTTTTATTACTGCTTTGGTGGTAGTCAGTGGTGACAGGTGACACATGACTTCCCCCCAAGAAAAAGAATCCTCATTTGCGCTGGTTTCAATTGCTGTCACGATTTATGGCAGGAGTACCAGAAATCCCTTCTGTCCCATAGACCTTTAGTCAGAATTGAAAGTCCAGTTTGACACTGGGCTCCTTAAACCTCTTCATAAAGTCTGCATTTAGGTAGGAAATAAAGGAGATGTAGACTTAAGAATGTATGCCAAAACTGGTCCAAAATGTCTTGTCCCAATTGCTTTGTTTGTTAAAACACATAACGGGCCTTCACCATTGCAATAGGCTTATTTTTCCTTCAAGGTCTCTTACTTCATTGCAAATCTGCACAAATGAAAAATAAAATATTTCCCCTTTTCTCGTCTTCCCTGATGGGAAGAAAACTTCCCCAAAGCACACAGACACGTGCTCAGGCGGGCAGCGCAGATGCCTGGGCGGCGATGCTCTGGGCAGCCACCCGCCATCCTGCGGTCTCCTTTCGCCTACGTGCAGACACAGGGGCTGGACTCTAAATAAAATAATCTAACTGGTTTTATATCAATGCAAAGAGGATCTGCATTGTTTCGGGAAGGTAGAAACCGAATGCAATGTTTTGGCTTTGCAAGGCAAGGAAAGAAGGGTTTATTTACTCGCGCTTTCTGTATTAAAAGCACCTGCCACTATTGAAAGGAATAGCTTCCCACCTTCCTCACATTATAGATAGTAGAGACTTAATCCTAGTTGGAAAGGAAAAAAAAAAAGAAAAAAAAAAAAGCACTCAGCCCTGTTCCATTTGTGCCAAGATATCAGGAAAGAAAGAAAGAATACTGCCAAAGGTTCTTGTTTCTCCAGTATAACATGAGCCAAAGAGAGTGTGACACCAAAAAGGTAGAGAAAAAGTCGTATACTGCCCCATTTCACCTCTCCCTTTCCGCACACTAATGCACATGCACACGCATACTCATATATGCATACACTCGTACGTACATAATTGATGAAGTAAGAAATTTTTGATTCTGAAAACTAGCTTTAGATGATCTTATTTATTTATTAGTACTACTGTTCAATTTATATTTTGGCTTGCTATTTATTATGCAAAATAACATGCTCATATTTTATTCAGCAGAGCATTTGATTAGTGTAAAGCTTTATTTGCTGGCCTGCATAACAGCATTTTGGCTAGTCTGCAGGCAATGGAAGATATTCCAGATCGTTCATAATTCTGACTGACTCCAAAAAAGAAAACTGTTAAAAGGCTGAAACTCTTTCTCAGCGTGTAGATGGCAGCAGGGCCTTCAGTTACACCAAGTTACAAGTTAATTTTGTCTTTGATGGAATGACTTGTTACTTTTAACAGTAAATAAACTTTTTTTTTTTTTTTTTTAACTATAGATTTGGAATTGCTGCAGGTATTACAGGATCCTGTGAAAAAAAGTCATCTCTTTCGTGTCCAGTCTCTGAGGTCTCTTCCATATTCAGAGTCTGTTTCTATTTTTAAGAACAATCTGCAGTCTTTTTACAAGATCTTTTTAATCTAATTCTATTGCATTTTATTAGTTTTCAGGTATTTGATATATGTTCTTTTTTATTAAGATTAATATAAAGTACTGTAGGATTTGTCTACATGAAAGGTGCTACATCAAATAAATATTTCTGGTGTGCTCCAACAACCTACATCAACCCAGCAAGACCAGATGACTTCAAAAGATGCCTTTAGCTATCTGTTTAAAG
Organism: Balearica regulorum gibbericeps; assembly: GCF_011004875.1. NCBI lineage: Eukaryota > Metazoa > Chordata > Aves > Gruiformes > Gruidae > Balearica > Balearica regulorum. The sequence continues at coordinate 39,554,255 of NC_046189.1, forward strand.
ATTATTTAAAACATTTTCATTTTAAATGTAATTCCCCCCCCCCCAAAAAAAAAAAAAAAAAGTAAACTACCGAGTATAGATGTTAAACATTAAAGGGGGGAAAACAATCTAAGGCGGCGAGCCCAGGAAGCCACAAATGTATAAACTCAACACATTTACTTTAAATAACAAATTATAAGCTAGATTCACAAGGAAATTATTGGCTCCAGTACATGTACGGAGGAAACGTACTTAGAATAGTTGAAGGGGAAAGGTCCAGGCTAATCTTCCTTGACAAAAGACCCTGAATGAGAAACCTCTCAGCTCTTGTCTTCCACCCTGTTGCAGCCAAGACCCTCTTTAGGGCAATACTGCGTGTGGCCCCGGTGGGGAGGGGAGAGCCGCGCTCCTGGAAAGAAGGGAAATTTGCTGTTTTCCCCCCAAAAGCTTTGGCTGGGGATGAACACGGCATAAAGGGACCCCATAGACAACCCGAGAGAAATACACGTCTCCGTACAGATAGGTTTTAAAGGAAAGGAAAAAAAAGAAAAAGAATAAAAACCAACAACCAACCACCAAATATGAATAAAAAATCTTCTTCTCAGGGCAAAGGAAAGCTGTCTCAGCAGCATCACTTTTAAAATGGATAAAAGCTCTTCTCAGAGCTGAAGACAAATCAGTGGCACCAGCGTTAACAAAGAGAGAAACCTTACTTAGGGCTAAGAGACAGCAGGAGTGGTAGGAGTACCAGCTGGAACAGAGATGCACATCAAAGAAATTAAAGCCCTATGGCTGAAGAAATTACATGGATACTATAAACTAATAATTTTAAATATTAAAAAACCCTTTTCAGGCTAAAGAAAAGATACACGTTGTAAGCAGCCAGCCTAAGGTTAGCAAGCACTGAGTGAGCACAGCCCCTCAGAACCGGAGACCTTTACCTTGATGCCTCCTAGGTAACAAAGTGAATTGTTTAATCCCTACTGGTTAAAGACACAGCTTGCTACATTTTTATTTTTTTTTTTTTTTCTCCCTGTGCTTTTTAGTTTCTGTTAAAATACATTTGTTAATCATACAGCAAAGTTGCACAAAATGTTCTGTTTCAGAACAAGGAGTTATACACAGCCTGTGTTTCACTCTACACTGATGCAACAGCTTGCTTTTCAGCATGACTCTGGCTTTTCCCTTGCCCTAGACGTTAGGCTTTATAGAGTTAAATTTAAGGTCTAATTTTCTTTACTAGCAGAACGTATCTCATTTGCTATCAGTGCATGCAGTATACTTTTTTGTCAACATGGTAATTCAAGGAGAAAGTCAGGCTCTCTTTGTTATCAGATTTACAATGGTTTCTTAAAAAGACAGCTTGTGTATACCTCCTGCCTCACTAGAATACTTGCTTGCTTGGTTCCTAACAATGGCTCATTAAATTCAGTCAAACTAGTATGAAACTTACCTTCAAACAGTTTCACTTGCTGAACCCCATTCTCAAAGGATTTTCTAATCTGCAATTTTTATTTTAGACTTTGAGCAGGAAATTGGAGAGAAAAGAGCACATAGCACTTTCTGTAAAAAACACCAAAACCAAACAAAACTTGATGATACCGCCTCAGAAGCAGAATAGATTTATGTCACTCCTGTTTTGAAGGCAATCATGCTCACAGCATTTATTCTTTAAGCAGGGGCATTCACCGATGGTTTTGGCTGTAATTAATCTCATCTTGGAAGAGAAACCTATAGATTCTAGCAAATTCTTTAATTATTTTCTTTTTTTTTTTTTTCTTCCCTGAAGTCTGTTACTTTGCCAATCTGCACAAGAAGGTTCAAACTGTACACGGCTCATTACTGGCCACTACAAAGTCAAACTATTCATGCACATTTCCTACCTCACCCCCCCAAAAAAAAAGCTGAGATTTAGCTGGGCAAACAGCAGCACAAGGACAGAATTTCCCCCTTTTACAAGTAAGAATAATTCAATTTTTTAAACCTTTATAGGGATCTCTCGACATACCTTTTTCTCACTCCGTTTGTTATATAGTATCTTCCTCAGCGTTGATGGTGTGGCCAAAACACGGATATTTGTTTTAGATGAGCAGCTAAAGAAGGAAAAGGTCGCAAATGAAAGCCCCCAAACGATGTTATGGCTGTGTGTATTAAATCGTTAGAAATGGGAAATTATACAAGTGTGAATATTTTTTGGGGAAGAGGAGGAGATGTGCATGTTTCAATAACCTTTTACTGCCTGGCACAGTATATGCTTAAGAATCTGTAGACGATCAGATAGTCCAGCAATGGCATCTTTAATTAAAGCACACCACCACGGCTGCATACAGGACATTGTCTTTCGCATCAGCTTTTGTTTACGCCCGCCCCTGGACTCCGCGTGCAAAGCTGAGCACGTAAATGTCACTGCACAGCTAAATACTTCCACGTAACCCTACTGCCTGTCCTCGTCCTGCCACCAGGAAGGGTTCGCCACCGCTTTCCAGATAGCGGTCATGTGAGCAGCACATCACTGCGCTAAGACGGGGTTTATATCCCACGGGTAGCTCAGACCACACGTGTAGTATAGCAAAAGTGCCATCTGGAAGTAATTCCCCGTTATTACTTCTTATCAGGACTGCTGAGGGGTTTTTATTTATCAAGTATAAATGAATCATAGGGCAAACTGATGTATGCTCATTAAACTATGAAAACTTATTAGGCTATCCTTTTATTGCTCAAAATAGAAGCCTAATAGAGGTAGGCTAGATCATGCTAACCTACAGCATGAATGTGACATGCAAAAGAAGAAATAGACTGAAATCTGTCTGAGTTATGCCAGGAAATTACATATTCTTCTTAAAGTAAAATAAACACTTGACAAAGCTGTTAATCATCCCTAGTGGAAAGGATTTACAGATTCAATATTAAGATGATGAGCTTCCCACTGGTCTTAGGAGCACTATAGTCAAATGAATCAATTTTCCTCTGAAATCATTTAGATAAAAATTACATTCACATTGAAGAATATGAATGGTTTGAATGCTAAAATGTCACTTTAAAAATGTGTCGTCCCTCCAGTGAGCTCCTATTAGTTCTCAGTTAATATTTAGTATATTTTGAATGAAAAATTCAAAGTCAGTATCTTATATGTAAATATGTATATCTGTAATGTACCATACAGGCTCACACACTTTTTCCTCTATAGAAACAGTGTCACATAAACATACATAATCTGCAGAGCCTGAATTAAAAAAAAAAATATACATTTAAGATTGATTTTTAAATATCACTCATGCCCAGACATTTCACATCAAGCCACACTAAAGATCTGCTTCAGAAAAATAAATTTGCACATTAAATACTAGAAGAATAAAGAATACATATTTATCTTGATTAAGATGATTTCATAAAAGCTCTTGAAAATTAGGGGTTTTTTTTCAGTAATTTGAAACAATCCTTTGTTGAGAACATATTTGAAAATTTACCTGCAGTTAAATTGTATCTGGGGACTCCAGTTAAAAAAAAACAAACCACCAAACAATTTTTAGAAGTTACCCATTCAAAGAGAGAGGGGGGGAGAGAGAGAGAAAAAGAAAGAACGAGCCAGGGAGATTATAGAATTTAATGATTAAGAATGTGTGCAGTGCAGTATAAGTACATTTGTTTCCTTGGAAACAAACTAGTACTGTTGCACTGAAGAAATTTGTAAGCATTAAAAAATTCTGTAATCAGGCCCCAGGAGAACATATTAAATTTTTTAAAAGGGATAAATATTTGACATTCCTGGCCATTTTCTGACTGTACTTGTTGATGAGGCCTGCTGTCAATGGGTGGTGTTCCTAACGTCAGAGAAATGGATACGATACGTGAACCTGCACAGCCAAGAACACACTTTCAAAGGGCTAATCCATGCAGCAGGATCAACAGCTCCGGCATCGCACAGAAAGATTTAGATCTTTTAAGTAGCGAGTAGATGGCAAATGCAGCTAAATGCAAATAAAGGCAGACTACCAAGCCTGCAATAAAGATTCAAAGGGGGAATTATTAAGAAAAGGGTCTAAAGGCTCTGCCCAAGTCATCCTCGCTTGCAGAAAGCAGAGGGCTGGCTCCTGGGGAGAAGACAGGGTGATGATGCTCCCGTTTATGCCAGGTACAAATTATAGCCTATTGGAGTTCTTGAGCTCGATTGATTCAACTAAAACAACAGGCTCTAATCTCTTACACCTTCCCCTGTTTCATAACCAAACTCAACACAGCTCTTTCCAACTGCCCAGGAACATCTAGAGGTTTTTTTGTTGGTTTTTTCCCTTCAGTTTTGCTAGCAAGAAACAGAAGCAGGAGTGCAAGGAAATCAAAAGAAATCAGAGGCTTCCACTTAGAAGCTAGAGCAAAAATATCCAGAACCTCACAAGAAATATTACTTTGGTGAGCTGTCCGTTTGCAAGTGTGATACCAACAAGTTAAAACAGGTCAGTTCTGGTTGGGTGGCTATAAATGAAATCTTTTTTCTGCTCACTTACTATATTATAACCTTAAGCCAGGTTGTAGAGCTATACCAGTAATGTCATTTGTCCTGGAAATCCATGCACCTTTTTTTGTTATGTTTCAAAACAAATATTCTGTCTTGCAATAAAGATACACAGGGAAAGGTGAGACTGATCACTATAAAGTAAAATTTGCTTCATATCACCAAAGAAACAGAGGAAAATATGCAGATCAGGTCTAAAAATATTAATGCAGTGAGCTCATTTGAGCTTATCCCCGTTACACATGAGGCTGTAGGATGTGGTGGATGAGGCTTCATAGTTATGAGGAAATAATAATTGCCAAAATGATCCCTCAGTTTCTCCCGAATGGAAAAACTCAAGACATGGGAAGTTAAACGGAACAAAAACGTGGTAAAAAGGATTCTAGGTACAGGTTTTTTAATGCAAGTGGAAACCTTGAAATTAGTTTCCAGGAGCAATACTTAGATATGTAAGGGGAAGCTTATGTTTTCAGAAAGAATTAAAAGAATATAAAAAGAGAGGTCCTGTTATCCTTCCCTCCATCAAAAAATCTGAGCTACTTCTTTAACCTCATCATTTAAAGTCAGTGGATTAAGCCTCCATCTTTTACAAAATTAGAAAAGAGATTCTTTTCGCCTGCTTGGATACTGAACCCATGGCAGTGAATTTCGTGGAGTTTCAAACCGGTTTGGAGACAAACTGAGCAGAGCTCTGAAAGCCGCAGGATACGACGCTGCGGGGAGGCATTGCCGACTCTGCAGAGGTGAGGGCTACCTTTGCAACTAAACGCTGCTAAGCAGGATTGCTTCACAGCCGACCTGCTCAGTGGCATTTGCAAACTTCCAGACTGCAGGCTATGGGAGATACTGGGATCGTCTTCGATTCCAGTGATATTTTCATTATTTCAACATATTGCGTTAATTCCTTTTGACTCAGTGGCTTTCTCCTGCGCTTCAATGTTTTACAGTGTTTATAAAGAGCCAGAGCAGAAAGCAAAGTGCTTTAATACTAAGTGCTTTTATCACCTTAATTTAAAATTGCTAGACCTGCCTCCTGTTGTCACATATCTAAAAGGGAAGGTATGAGTAATATTTGTGTCTAATAGATAGAAAATACCTAGTTTCACTTTTCCTTCTCAAATACGTGCTTGAAATCAGTAAATGATATGGAAGACCAACACAAACTTCAGGTACCTATGTCTGGGTTTGGCATGGCTCATTTTGTCATGGACTCACAGAATAACCAAGCTTGGGAGGCACAGCTGGAGCCATCTGGTCCAATCCCCACTCAAAGAAAGGCCAATCTCAGAGTTAGAGAGGGTTGCCCAGAGCCTTCTACAACTGGGTTTGGAACATCTCCAAGGATAACCTCTCCTACAATCCCCACTGGGCCCCTCTTCCAGTACTTGACCAGCCTCAAAGAGAGGAGTTTCAGGCTTGATAAAAAATAATGGCCTTTTTTTTTTTATTTTCTTTTTTTTTTTTTTTTGTTTTTTTATTTTTTTTTTTTTTTTTTTTTTAAACTGTTTGCTTTCAGATCCTCAGGCTGATAGTTTGATAGGACAGGAAAGAAACTTAGGTTCAAATGGACACACTGACCTTACCTCAGCTCTTAACACAACTCTGCTCAGTGTAGATACAAATCAGCTCAGAGAATCACTGTTCTGCTATGTACAGGGACGCTGAGAGGAAAAAAACCCATCCAAAACCAAACTGTCTTTCCCAAATCACACGCCTGGCCATCAGATTTGGCTCACGACTAGCTCTTCCACTCTTGGAGAATCTTAATCAGCCCTCCCTCTACTTCTGTCTACTTAAACAAGACTTGTAGAAAAGGTAAATTCCCATTCCTCTTGACAAGGAAGATAATAAACCCCTGTCTTCTTCTCAAGGACAGGTTCATAATTTCCCTTCAGGTAATAAACCCACAAAACATAACAGACCCTAAATGGAGCTCCTCTGGTGTGTGTTTTCATGCAACAAATTAAGGACTTACATAGCCTTTCCATACACAAAACTCCCCTTGATATCCAGATGTGTTAGTTTTAGACAAAGGCACATCAACAGTTTTGAGCTTTTTATGATATTTTTGGTTTACCACTTTTATGCAGATTGACACTTCTTCCTTTGAATCTTTCTCTCTCCGACCACCCGTCCTCTATGCTGCTTTTCCCAAAATTCCTCATTCTTCAGGGTAAATTTGAGACTGGAACCTCTGACTCCTGGGTACTGTGATTATCTATGGGAAAAGTAAAACTGAGCCAGCTCTAGGGAGAGCTTTTCCTTTGGATCTCTGCAGGGACCCAAGGGTATTGCTCCTTTGATACTATTTTTTTAAGAATCTTCAAGTCTGTATGTGTGCAGTGCAAAGTTTATTGTGATATGACCATGTGGTAATAATATATCAAAGTCCAGCATTAAAATATTTCTAAAACATGAAAAATGGGCTGTTCATAATGCTAAAGAAGGACAAGCAAATTTGCTGACAATGTGGGTAATTTCCTGAAATCAGAGTTCATCTTGTAGCAAACCCATGTTCTGTAGACAACAGAAACAAGCAAAGCATAAATCACTCACTCACACACACTATCTCCTCTGTCCTGATAATCGCATGGGTTTTGGATCACAACAAAGGAGACTATGCCTTAGAAGAATAATAAGGGCCTGCTCCAATATCCATTGAAAACAATGGAAAGGCTCCCATTGACATGAACTTCAAGGGATGAATATTGCATCTGGCTGTAACACCACAAAGGTCTTAAAACAAGACCTGCAGTGAGCTTTTTACCAAAGACATATATTGAAGTCTATGATCTCCTGCTAGTTATGAGAATCTGTGCTTTTAACTCTATATAATGAATGCACACATGCAGGAAAATCATGTAACATTGGGACAAAAAATGGATTTATCCATTTTTCACACCTTGCAAATGTGTTGTGGAAAATTTCTCCTAATTTAATCAATAGTCTTATATGTGCATTCTAATATTCCAATTTTTTTAAAATCTTTATACAAGTTTAACTGTTTGAGCATAAGTAGTCCCAACAACTTTGATAACATATACATTAAAATTATGAGTAACTTTGCATTTTAAATGAATTAATGCTTTAGAAATCATTGTGGGGTGTATTATGTTTTGAAGGGCATTAAAACTTACTGTACTATTTGGGCTTTTGTAATTGCGCGTTTCTAAAGTGGCAATTTTGTCTCACCCTTTATATGAATTTTAAAATGCATCATTTAAATGTAATCTCATTTTCTAGTTTGGTAAACATCCCGTTCTGAAATATTTCACAACTTAAAACTTTTCTCAGCAAGAAAAGAAACTTCTGGGGGGCTAGGGCACGTTCACCTACTAAATCTCAACCTTGGATTGCATTACAAAAAAAGAAAGAACCCTGTAACACAGGAAAAGTAAGACTGGATAGCAAATAAATTAGATACAGACATGAGATAATAGAAAGCACAGTAATCAGAAGACGTTTTATTATTACAGGTGGAGATAATGTTGAAAAAAAAGTGTGGGAGAATGCCTTGGGCTTGTTTTAAGACCAACATAAAAATGCAATACCTATATGTTTGTTTTAGCATCTTTTTTTGTAAAGATTTTTTTCCCTAATATTTATTTACTCTTCAAATGTAAAAATAGGCCTATTGAATTATTTAAATGTGCCAAATACTTAGGAGTTAACATGACCATGTCTGAATGCGAGGTCATTCTTTTCCTTCCAGCAATATTTCCTACAGCCCACATAAAAACTTCCACTTCTATAATCCGCAGTGGCTTCAATAAAAAATTCTTCTACTGACCTACAGCAGGTTTCTAGATTTTTCTCCTCTTCTGTGAAATAGATGAAAAATTCAGGTATGAATTTCTGTCCTCTCTAAGGTCTTTTTTCCAGGTTCATATGATCATAAAGGTTTTTTTCCTGGAAGACTGACAACCGGCCCATCAAAAAGTCATGTAAGTATTTTTTTAGGTTCCACTGTTCAAACTGTAGAAGAACTGTATATTCATGATCCCCTATCATTAGTCTTCATTTTAGAAGGAAACAACTCTGCACCAAAAAATGCCCCAAAATGTTCCACACTAGTTTGCTTTAATGAGTCAATTTACCATTAACCTGCTGCTAACATACAAATAATGATCTAAAGTTCATGCAATACAACTAAGAATAATTATAGAGGCTGTGTAGTTTTTCTTTTCTAATTTTAAAGTCAAACTGGGAATACCAGTAATACCCCATAATGTAAAGTCCACCATTTTAATCAACAAAAGTTAGAAAAAGGAGGTTTAAACATTGGCTACATTTTGACCTGTGTTCAACAAGAGAGATTGTCCATTTCAGGGGTGCAAAGATACAGATAGCCCATTATAACTGTGACTAAACCCATTTTTAAATAGTTGAAAAAGAAGGCAAAATGAAATGTGAATATTAGCTTCCCCCCCCAATTTCTACTTTATACCAGCAGTCATTTGTAGTCAGTTCATTGCAAGTCTACTGGATTTTCTAGACTACATCTGCATGCAGTGATAGAACAAAATATTTCAGTAGCTTGTAATCTTGTAACTTTGTAAGTGATTGTAAAACCATTAAAAAGTTGGTATCCAATACAAGTTCTACAAAAGTATCTTTTTAATGAGTATATGCACTTAAAATAGTTTCTATGAGAACACCCTCCAGCAAATTCCTTTTTTTGACAATATTCCTTTTTTAAATAATGTACATTTTCTTAAAAATATTTTTAAAAGTGAACACAAAAAGTACAAATGCTGTTAGAGCATTTTTTATTTGATTATTCAAATGAATACCTGTGTTGTCTTTTGTTTTGTTTTGGCAAAATTGCCTGAAAAAACTAGAGTCAGATCTAGTTCAGGCAAACATAAGTGGTTTTGTTCATTTCAAGTAAGAATTATATCATATGTCATGGTTGAAATTAGAATCTAATCAACACCCAGTATCCCACAATGCAGAGATATTGACAATTTAGATAAAATTCCCTTTTCCAACTAATATAGTGACACAACGTTGGTAGCTTTGTTTTTGTGAAACTCTGCTATCCTTCAGTACAAGAAAGAAAAAAGAACAGAGTAAAAGCTGATGCACAAACCACTTGCAATTGCCATTAAAGAATGGTTACTGAGAAATTTCCCCATACTTGTACATAGACACGAGAGTTTCTGTAGAGAGTAATTGTGAATATTCAGAAAGCTTCTGTCAGAAGGAAGGACAATTTAGCATCTCCCCTCTCATGACCCCTTAGGAAGTATCATTTGGTGTCTTGGCCATAGCCAAAACAGAGCTGGACAAATGTTGGAAAAAAAAGGATTTATGAACTTTGCAAACAGATATTACTGTCTTTAACTGCACTACGGTTTTGCTCTTGTACTCACAATTCTTTGACAACACTTAATTTTTAAAAGCATTCGCATACACAGGAAATGGGTTTAGAACGAATGGATTTCCCACTGGGAACCTATCTCTAGACAGGTTATTCTACACAGGCTTATCCAACCAGCCCAGGAACAGAAACTGAAACCTTCTTTGTCCACTCAGACTTTGCACCCCAGGACATCTAACTTTGGGTACTGAAAAAAAGTAACTTCTAGTGCAAGTCAAATCTCACACAACCTTAGCTCAGGAACAGCTCAGGAAGAAAGAAGGTTTCTTCAGCCTCACTGATAGCATGACATCAAATGACAAAATAAATGTGTCAGCCAAAAAAAAAAACCCCAAAAGCTGCAACACTGGGAAGAGAGCTGGGTGGCCAGCTATATCCAGACTTCAGAGGAAGTAAAACAACCGAGAAGGAGTTGATAATATTGTCTGATCTCTTTCAAAGGGAAAATTGAAATGAGATGTAGATAGCAATCAGTGTAGAGATGTTTTTGTCAGCAAGGAAATGCAGACCACCATGTCCTTTCTTCCTTTACATCTGACTTCACATCCCCCAGCAAACATACCCCCTTTTGAAACTCTTCCATGTGAAAATATTTAGTACCTGTGTGGGAGCTCTACGTCGCTAAAGGCAGTAGAAGATACTCAGCATGAGCATTACCAGGTCATTCTCTTGGGCAGCAGTAACTCTCTCATCCTAACTCCAATGCTGAACCAATGTTTTCATTGTAAAACGTACTCCTGTGTTTAGAGGGAAAACCCAACATATATTATTCACGGGGAAGCTCCATCAAAATATATTGCTCAAGCAGACAATGAGAGTTTGCCTGATAAAGATGTACAGAAGGAGACGGGTAATGTGTATGCAAACGCAGATTTTCTGAGTATCGAAGAAGCACCCTTTACAGAAACATCTACGTTCATGAATGAAACCAGGAGAAAGATAAATAGGCAGGAAACAAAGTGGAAGGGGTTAAATTTCCCCAGATAAATCAGGACATACAGTGTACAAAGCTAAATTTGAAGGAACATATTCACTTTAAACCTTGAGGCATAATACTCTCATTGAGTAAGGAAAAAAAAGCTGGAGAAACAGGGCCATTGATATGCTGATCACTGTAACAATACGGAGCACAGAGACAATTTAAAACTTTACTCCTACATCTGATTTAGCATAGTGTTGAATAGCAGTTGTTAGAATTTATACAAATAGCTATTCTTCTAGTCTATGTTTATGATATTTTATTAATCTTTCTACTATTACTATTATTATTAATAATACAAGAGTACTGTTTTTCGAAAGCTGCATTGTGTTTTCACAGACATCCGTGCTTTGAAGAATTTCCTTTCAAAATTATAAAATATTTATACAATAAATCATCAGATGATTTAAAATTAAATCATTCTGGTTGTATTTATGTTCATGAATCAAATGTGATTTTTCTCGCTTTACATAGGTCTATGCTGTTTTCAACCTCAACCTTTGCAAGTGACATTTTCATTTAGAATCTTATCATTTCATAATTATTACCTTTCAGAACTCCTAGGGAGAGAACAAAAGCTTCCTCTTTGTATTTCCATTGTTATGTTTCTTTGAAGAACAAATTAAATTTCAATCCCAGCCAAAACAAACTTTTAAAGTACAAAATAAATTAGAAATTATGTGAAAAAAATACCAAGCCGTGAAAGCTTAACGCGGCCTCTCGTGAGCCCAGGTATATTCCAGATAATTTATTACCGTGTTTTCTTTGTTTAACCAGTGGACCAAGCTCAGCCTAATGAAACATGGCAAACATCTCACTGAAGCTGATCTGCACTGCTATAAACTGGTGCCAGGACTCTTGTGATGTTGATAAAGGAGAGGGGCTCGTTTATACCTCCAGGGTGATTATTTACTGTCTCTCAGATTATCGTTACCTTTTCATTGTCCTCTGAGCTGTCCAAAAAAGAAGATATCTGATTATTTCTGATCTCCCTTGCAAAATGTGGAGCTGCACTCTATAAAATACCATATTTACACACTTGCTACTAATGGTGATTCTTATTATCATTGGTTTCTTTGAATTTCATTCCAGGGGGCAGATTATTCTTGTTTTAGGCAAATGTCGTGGCTCACATTCATAGAAAAGGCACAACTGCAATTAGCAGCAACAGTAAAATGGAGCAAACACAATATTTTGCGAGCCTGGAATGCATTCCTGCTTCTTCAGGGAAGTTTCAGTCTTAATTAAGGAAACAAACAAACTTTGCATTAACAAAGTGGGAGAAAAAAAATAAAATAAAAAAATCAGATTGGAAGTAGGAGGAGGGGGGGAGAAATCAAGCGACCTGGAAAGTGTTCAACTCCCAGCAAGGAACAGAAATGTAAGTGGCTCCTGGCAGCCCCATCCGGATGAAGAGACGGGGCGGTGGCACTCGAAGCCTGGCAGGGAGGGCAGCGTTGATGGGGAGGAGGGAGAGAGGCAGTCACCTAGTAAAACAGTGACACCTGGGCAACACGTCGGCCTGCCTGCCCTCTTTCCCAAGGCTCGGGATCGCACGTCCTCCAGAACGCAAGAGTATTTTACAAGAGATTCGCTAACGCACCGGAGAAGCAGCAAGGAGGTCGCAGTGGAGGTGACGGGGCCACACGCGCAGCATCCCTCTGCCCCAAACAGGCCCGGCGCCTGCTTTGATTAAAAGTTGTAAGACCATCGCGTTTTAATGTGAGCTGAGCTGCCAAGACTCGCCAAAAGTCACCCATTCCAAGTTAAAAGTAGCTGTGCGGTCCAAAATTATGAGCAAAACAGAAAAAAATATTTTGTTTGGACTAAAAAAATAATTTATTGAAAATAAACGTTACAAATCTATTTTATTTCCCCCTGGAGCCTTGCAAAAAGAACCAATATTCATCTGATATATTTCGTGTACGACCACAGCTATACATTAATCTCTGTGATTTAAGTTGCAGTTGTGCCTACATGCCCTCAGCCAGCGCAGAGCCCCTCGTGCGAGGCACAAACCCGGAGCGGGGATCGGGGTGGGCACGGGAAGTGCCCACTGCTTGGCACTGCCACCGCAGCAGAGAGCTGTGACAGCGAGGGGGCCACCGAGGCACCGACCCCTCCTGAGCTTGGAAAGGGACGGGGCTTCACTCCTTCGTTATCAAGGTCTCCACCCAACCTTGCCCATCTCCAGCTGTTCGTTTTTAAACAGCCAACTTTGTCCAAGCCGTGCCCTTGCTAAGTCACCGCTGCAGCACCCCAGAGCACCCCTGCTATTGAAACCGCCTTGCAGTTTCCACGCTTTTTCAATCCCCAGGTGAAGCATCCCCAAATTTTTGCCTAATGCAGGTATCAGCTACAAGCCCAACATTACTGAGCTGTAAAGGACATGGGAAACTGTCCCAAATTGTGTTAGTCGGGCACGTAAACAACTTAATTTTTAATCCTTTTCAGTGATATCACTGTTTCAAGAGTGAAAAGAATAAGATATTATTCCAGTCATTTGATCTTCTTATTTTGGATATACACTGGATTACTTAGGGTTTTTTTAATCCAATTAGGTTTGCCTCTCTCAGCCTAGGTAAAAACCCGTGGGGAGATCCTTCTCTGTGAAGAGCATATCTCACCCTAAGTGAAGGGAGAATCTGGTTCATCAATATTCCTCACGAACGATTTTAAGCCTGCTACTCTTCTGTGTTTCTGCAAACTTGTTTTTCAGAGAAACTTTTTTTCCGGAGAGTAAGATGCAAATCTACTGCCATCAACTTTCTGTTATTCAGAAGCACCAAGAAGTAAACCACCTGGTATTTTTCTTCAGCGCCTATATATGCATATGCAAATCCGACAGCTTAAGTATCTGCCAAACTATTTACTGAGTTTGTCAGGGAAACAGCCTCTGAAACAATCTTCTTTTAAAATAATATTCTACTGCTAAATTCTTCCTTTGAACGCTATTTTTGTCTCTTAAGGAATATTCACCCTCGCAGTCTGACTGCTTGTTAAGAAAAAACAACAAGAAAAACAGTAAAATCTCACTGTTGGCCTATGTTCTAGTGCCAGTGTTCAAACATCAGGATCCCAACAGTACCCCAGCGCCTGAAAAACATGTTCTTTTCTTTGAAATCTGCCCGGGTTGCGGATGAGAAATTGCCAGTAGAAATTACAACATTTGCCATGACTGAGATGGGGTGGGTTTTCGCATTTGGACTGAATGAAACCATGGAAAATGTTGTTAGTAAAAACTCCGATGTTATAAAAAATCACCAAGTGACAGATTTCGAGATTAAAAGGAAATATTAAAAATCCCCTTCAATATTTAAAGCTTACTTAACTAGTAGCACTTCACTTGACACTGACTCGTGTCATTTTCTTTCATTCCTCTTTTGATCCATGCAAAGCAGTTACACGATTGCAAATATCTTATCATGTCACCTTCTCATATGGATATGAGATGAAAGAATATTATCTCAAGCTGAGTGATAAGTCCTGTACCAAAACTACGGGTGGAATCTGCACAATCTGACGCTAAACGGGAGCAGGGAGGCGGCGGCACTGGGCATTTTTTCTTGATGTTCTGTGTTGAGGATGGTTAAGAAAAAGGGTCTTATTTTAATAGGTTATTCAAGGCTACTAATTAACTGTGGAGATTTTATACCAGGTTAGCTGAGTTTTTTGTCAATGTACAGGGATCATTCAAATCGCTTTTATTTGCATGATTACGAAGTGGCAAACCATCGATATTGTTTTGCCTCTGATTTTAAACTTGCAAAGGGCATCAAAAGGCCTATTAACATGAAATAAAATTAGCCCTCATCTGTTTTATTTTAAAGAGACTCTTCCCTCCTCCCTCCTTTCCCCCCCCCACCTCGTTTTTCCCTTTCTTTCTTATTCAGGGACCTCAGTTCCTTTCCCATACTTGGTATGTAGTACATCTTTTTTTCTCAGAGTTAATTCTCCAAGTCTGGTCTGTCAGCCAGTATAAACAACACTTGATGAATGAGACTCAAGGTGTTTAGTCACCTGAAGCAGCTGTTTGAAGTAACTCTACACACAGCCTGAGGCCCGTGTTTTCACAGCTGTGGGAACTCTTCAAAAGCTTTCCCTCTTGGCCCGCTGCTTTGCTGTGGCTTTAGACTCTTAGCACAAAATCTGGACAATTTCAAAAGGGCAGAATGAAACTAGAGACAGTAATTTTTGATGATTTTGGGCCAAAAAATGGCCTAGAATAAATAAATGAAGTACTTTTGAAAGTGCTTTACCTAGGTGGGCTATATATCTAAGAGTCGCTCGCTCTTCATGTGCCCATGGACTCACTCAAAGGGGAGATGCGGGCCTGAAGTGCTGCTCTCTGTTTACACCGCGGTATTTTCACTTTCTCCTCTCATGCAGCTACGTTAAAACTAAACATTTCTGGGCCTGGAAATACACGCACCTGAAATAAACTCAGCAAGTTTTTAGAAGCTGGAAAGCTCTCTAAACTCATAAATAGACCTGCAATTATTAGTGATCTGTGCTCCCCGCTGGGAAGCTTTGGAGAATTGGCCTCGCAGAGGTTGTATGATTGCTTCTCCTGGCTCAAAGTCTGTGCCTTCATGATATGCCTCACTGTATCCATGTAGGTAGCCAAAGTAGTGATGAGCCCGAAAAAAAAAAAAAAATTAAAAAAATTGAGCAAGGCGCTGAGCTGGCAGGGAAATTACAGTTTTGCAAATGCGGGACCCAATCATGCAGCTGGGCTGAAATATTATATGCAGAATGAGGTCATGGATCAGAAAATGGATTTTATTTGGGGGTGGGAGTGGACTGCAAGCCTAAAGCATGATGATGAATTCACTGGAAAATCCTGAGCGATCAATGTCCAGGTTCTACCTCCCCTGCGAAGCGCAGGCTCCTCGAGCAGTCAGACAGATATTGCTCAATGCCGTGAGTAACGATGGTGCCGTCAGACCAGCCCAAGAAGGTGAGCATCCCACGGGAAAGGGAGATGGAAAATAAATTCAGCAAAGCATTGACGTGAGCACCAGAAAGGGATGTGAGTAGACAGATTTAATCCGTGAGGCTATGTCAGGTGGATGCTTAATTCACTGAATAATGCTTTCCATTTCCAAGTTCATCCAAAAAAGGAAATACAGATACATCAAACCTCAACTTTAAAATGTGTCCAACAAAAGGCATCAGCGAGCTTGCCAGAAAGAGAGTAAGGATGGGACAAACTACTCCTGAGACGGTAGAACAAACATGCCCCAGCCTTAGCTGTTTTAACACCACATGCCTCCCACACATTACTCCATAAATCGTTCTTTTCTTCCCTCTCATTTTCTCCAGTTTACAAAAATTCTCATGTTAACAGAAAACGTCTAGTTTAAATTGATCCTCAGCCATCCTTGGCATGTATTATACACGTTCACCCTTTTATATTTTATAGCTTATGTCATTCTGTATTTATCATTTAGTTAAGGCCTTATATTTTTGGCTTGCTATTGCCCCTTATCAGATGATAAAATGTTCCCTCAGGAGGAGAGAATTTTTATGAATTATGATGATAGTATGGAAAATAAATGACTTATTGGCACTATGGTCAGGCTATACATGGAACTGTGTTCTTTGAAAGTTTAGGGCCACGTGAGAAGGGCGCGTGTGCAGGTACAGGCACTCCCAGGGAAGGAAATTCCAGACAAAAGAGTGCCTGTGCGGTGACAAGGACAGTCGTGCTGCCTGCTCAGAGGCTCAGGATGAACCCTGTGCTGTCCTGGGGTCTCTGCACAGAACTGCTCATCCCTTCATGCCTAGCCCTCTCCAGTGCATAAAAACGCCAGAAGGTGGTGAAGTTTCCAGATGCTCTCAGAACAGCAAGGCATAAATGTTTCCAGAATAGATAAAAGGGATTTGGGCATAAATAAGTCCTCTTAAATGTCTTCTATGCCATTGCCAACATCTAGATGCCTGCAGGTCTCTGGGTACCTGTGTTTTGCAATGATAATGGAGGTTAGCTGTGCCAAGTTACATCCTGGCCGTTGCCTTCACCTTTCTGACATGCTCGCACCCAATCCTCGCTCCCAACCTGCTTCAAGCAGCCAACACCACCTAAGGCTGCCCCCCCTTCTCCAAAGTCCTTTTAGCTCGTCTAGTGAAAGCACATCTCGTACTACTAGAGACACAGCTGGGCTGGTCTCTTCTCTGCAAAAACATGACATAAATACTGACGCTGGTCACAGTACACATCAACTGAGTCAAACTTTGCTAATGGACTACTACAAAACTTCAAAACAAATAGACAAACCTGCTGCTGAACAGCATTCTGTAACTGTTTCCCCCCATGTACGCACAACTTTTTATATATATATATACACACACATATAGGCTTGCTATCTTTCACCTCAGGAGAAAAAAATCAAGAGGAAAAGTTATTAGGCAAATAAAGATGTTTGCTTAACTTAAACTAGAAAACTAGTTTATATTGCCAAAGCCTGGAGCTACAAAAACCAGCCCATGAGCAGCCAGGATGGTGTTTCTCCTCAGGCAGGTACTCCAAGCCAAAAAAAAAGTTAATTTTAACTTTTCAGGTAAACTCTGTTCAAGTGAACAGGGCTCCCAGTTGCCATCCATGCAAGGCCATGGACTTCTCCTACCCCTCTCTCGGCTGGATGCCAGGACCAGCTCCGCCTTTTGGTCACTCTTCACAAAGCAGTTTCTCAATGTTTGCATAATAAACAACCGACTCGCAAAACAGACACAGGGTTTTGTCATTGCCATGATGTTTTCAAGGGCTCATTCCTGGGCAAGCACTGCAGCTGAGGGGGACGCCAGCTGCATGACATGATGTGGCCTTCACGTGCCCATCATCTCTGAGCCCCTCGGCATAGGTCGCCTGGCCCGAACAGTGAACTGCCTTTTGGGTTGGAATAGCTTTAAAGGCATATAGGATTATAAGGTTTATTTTTAGGTGAAAGCTAAAGATTCCATAAAAGCTGAATAACAAAATCCTAAGCCCCATATGAACAGTAACGCAGGCCTTATCTGGCATACAAGGTAGCATTTTATGAGTTCCTTCTCACCATAAATGGCAGAATTTTATGACACGATTTAATTAAAACACATTCAAAAGACCACCTATGCAATGTGACGACTCTGGTATCCATTTACTGTGCCAGAGCTGTGCCCTTCCAACCTTCTCAGCTGGATCATTTGGGGGTGATTTTATAGAGTTTGTAGACGAAGAGAATGAAAGCTGTGTAAGACTGACTTTAAAGAAATAATATACTTGTTATGCAATAATATATCCCCATTAACCAATATTCAAAATTGTTGGATGTATAGGTAATGGTAACTATATATAGATATGCTGTTTTATCTTTAAAGAAGTGAAATATATTTACAGGTGATGAGATGTTACAGGAAGAATCATAGCTAAGAGATCCTTACTCCACATATGCATGTAAATAGTTTTATGGGGATGTCCTGTGGAAGATGATGGGTTCCTTATGAGCAACAGCTTCTGAGCAAAAGGTTCCCTATCCTGTAAATACATAAAAGTGAGACACAGCTCTGAAGTCTGCCTACGGGCAAGTCTTCAGGTGAGTAAAATGAGCAGTCAGAGTTTGATGAAGAGAATCCAGGAAGCCCTATCAGTGCCTTCTCTGCAATGGCCCAGTAAGAGAAATAGAGAAAGAAAGAAAAAAAAAAAAAAAAAGAGAGAGAGACAGGGAAAGAAAGGAAAAAAAGAAAAAAAAAAAAGAGGAAAAAGAACACAATTTACTGCCTAACTTCTAAAAATATGGTGTAATATTTCAGGCTGAACACGTATGTATACATATATATAGCATGGTGGTTACTGGAGACACTACAGTGTAAGGCTTTTCTTCTGTCTGTCTCTAAAACATTTTCCCAGGTTAAGTACAATTCCCATGACCATCATAATCATTCATCTGGCTCTCAGACTGGATAGTGGTACTGTGCGTTGTATTTGGCTGTGAATACCAGTGCACCCAATGATTTCCTTTTCCATGACATTTCTGAGAAACAAATACTGGATCTGATTCACATCTAGCCACAAATATGAATCAAAACCCAATACAAAATTGGATACATGCTGGAAATTTGATAACTTGTGAATATGAATTTACTCCTGTAGTTGCTGAGCTGCTATTGGAAATCTGGAGCATGCTTGGAATTACAATTTTTGCTTTCCAAAAACGTGCATAGTTTGTTCCTTGTAATCATATTTCTGATGAAGTCAAAGACAGAAATCCCACTGAAAGAGCTGGGGAGGAAGGACTTTGTTTTAAAGACGTACACTTTATGGAACCTCTCCTACTTGCTGTCCTTCCAGTGTAAAATATTAGTCAGTCTAATCCCTTTCTTCTTCTGTACGTTAATAGAGATTTGAAAAGAGAGGTTACAATTTTTATAAATTGGAATAAAGTTGGCCTCTGTTTTCTAACACTTGCCAAAGCATACGAGGTCAAACCAAAACAGTCACCCACACTGGCCAGTTACGTGTCTTATTTAAACAATAAATTAGCGTCAAAGTTTCCAGTAATTAATTTCTGTACCAATCTACATATTTCATTCCTTTCATTTTTTTGCTTTCATGTTTTGAAACTGTAATGCAGCTAACATCTATTTAAAGCAACCTCCCCTACCCGGTGATTGATGTTAGATACAACAATTACAATGCCAGTACTAGGGATAATTCTTTGCAGATGTTGTCAAATTACAGGTTAAATGAGGAAAAAAGTTCCTTTCTTCCGGCCACCCACTCTAGCTCTCTTGAAATAGGTGCAGAGTACTGTATATCCTGTGCCGTAGGTGCAGTAATTCCCCGTTCAGTCACTCATCTGGTTTAAATGACTTCCATTTGCCATTTCAAAGGATGACAGAACACTATGTTCAGATTGTTTTGCAGGTACCAAAGACGCAGTAACTCTGCTTTGTGTTTTAGCTGGCAAAGAGAAGTGAGCTCGATCTGGCAACACTGTGCTGGTTTTCCCTTTAATATAAATAACATTTGCCATTGTGAACAAAAAAAGAAAAAAAAAAAAGAGAGAAAAAGAAAAAAAAAAGTGAGGTTAGATTATTTTAACCCTTTGTAAACCTTTCTACCCTTTGAGATAAAACAGGATCCTTGTCTTCATGTTATAATCATAACAGTATGTATTTCGTGTTGACAGAAGAAAGATTGAGCATGGGTCCTGCATGGCTATGTAGTTTGGGGAGAGGTGATGAAACTTCTCCATTACCCAGCCCGTGTAGCAGGAGCCAGGCACAGTCATATTCCCTGAACGCAGGAGAAGGAAGGTAATGCGCCATAAACAGAATATGGAAAAAATCAAGAACAAATTGAAAAAATGGCTTTGCCTGCCCTTGCGTGTAGTCAGTGTTGTGCTACGCTCAGGAGGAGAGCAGACCGTGCTGCTCTGGAGCTCAGCAAGGAAACCTCCAGCGCTGGTATAGCCCATCGCCACGCTCTGTCGTGGCACGTAGCGTGGCGTGCCGCGGGGCGTGGGACATCGAGGCGCACGGAGCAACTTGGCACGGGTCCTAGGCGCATTTGTTCTCTGGGAAGCGCCTCGGTTCCCTCACCAGAAAGTCCTCGGACGAACGGAGAGTGGGTGAAAACACCGTATGTGCACTAGGCACAGGCAGCGCCGGGCACCAGAGCCCCCGTGCGGGGCGGGCCAAGCCGGCTCGATGGCACCGATACACCCGTCTGTCTCCGAGCCGGCTCTCGAGCTGCTGCCGCGTTCCCAGTGCCGGTTTCTCGCAGGCATGCCATGCTCGAGCCCTGAGGCTTTGAATGGGATTTCCATTTTAATTCTTTCTCTACATATGTTAGGCTACGATCGCTTCTTCTCGCACCGTACGGGAACAAATTCTGGCCAAAAGAAGGAAAACAAGAATAATTTACAAATAGAAGTTGAAACAGAGGACAGAAAAGCCAGGCTCTCACACTTCATTTTTGGCCAAGGCAGTGGCTTGCTGTGTGGCCTTATCCTCCCTGCATCTTCCTTCCACATCTGATCAACAACAGCGCGTAAAATAAACGCACTGAAAAACATTGCCAGGAGGAGAGCCCTATAAGTACCTGTAACAAACAGAAATCGCTCTGGCCAAAAAAGACCAGGGACCGATGGAAAGACGTTACCAGCTATTTGGGTGATGGTGAACGGTCCGAACTGCCAATTTGTAATACAGTCTGTTTCATAATAAACTCCTTGGAGGCATCTGCACAACTGTGTGCGAGGTAACTGTTGCATGCTATTCCCTAAATAATTATATTATCTAAATATTCACTAAATATTCCCTCTCTTTTCTTTAAATCTCCACCCCAGGACTCTTTCTCCTCCTGGCCACACCAATGTGCATTGCATCCTGAAGTAGCACCCCCCCCAATGGAGCAATCCATTTATTTTTAACCTACTAAGCTTAATAAATTTCAGAACTGAGCTACGGGGTAGTTCGTGAGTGGTGAAGGCACGAGCATGTGATTTGTATGCTGTGCTTCAGCGTCTTGGCTTTTGAGAGGAAAGCGCAGCTTGCTGATGAAGGCTTGTGGTTTTCCTGTTTGTTGTCTGGAAAAAAAAGCATGTGGAGGTGGGGTGCAAGTGGGCAGAGTGGGGCAAAAAAAGAAAAAAAAAGAAAGAAAAGGCATAAAGATTTTTTTTTCTAAGTAACAAAGATGCTCAAGCCTTATTTGCTTTACACACTAAAAAAAGTGCAGCGTTCCAAAGGTAACACAGGATCGGAGAACTTGATCTTTGAAGGACGATCTTAAGGTCTATGCGGTTTTTAACCTATGTGCAATGGTTATGGATGCTGCAAACGTGGCTGCAGCTCCTAGAAATGAAAGGGGTTTGGCCTGCTCCAAAATAAAGCCAAAGAGCCTTCGCATGTAAGAATGTTTAAAGCTCTCCAGCAACACTGCTGCCCCGCCAAACAGGCAGTTTCTGTAAAAGGATAAAGAGCTTCCTGCCAGCCTCCGTCGCTCTGTTTTGGTTTATTATACACTTTTGCCACATTAAGTGATTTTAAAACCAAAGGGTTTGCTGTCCTGGTAAAAGAGGGTGGGCAGGATTGTGAAACATGAAGGGTGTCTAATCTATGACTTTCAAGGGTGCAGGATGTGTAAGGTTTGGTTAAGAATTTGGTTGTGGATTGTATATTCTTTCCTGTGCACAGACTGTCCAGAACTGGTCCTTATTTAGTGCATCCTTTAAAAAAAAAAAAAAAAAAAAGTAATAATTAACATGCCACTGATTTTCTTCATGGTAGAAATTAAACACAATTGTTCAAAAATGCTGTTGTGAGCACATTGCTAACTTAAGAGATGTGCAAACAGTAGTGGCACAGATATTTCATGGATAACTTGAAATTTTGCTCATATACGCTGACATCTTCAAAACCAGTTTTCTGCCACTGCTTTTGCCAAATAAGTTCAACAGCCCACAAAAAGGAAGCATGAAATGGCCACAAGCGTATCATCTAGAGCTAGAAAATAAAGATTCCTCAACTGATAGAGGAAATAAATTGCTTTAATATATGTTGATATTATACACCAAGTTTATAAACATGTGGATTCCTGCACTGAAGCCCAGCTCTGGAGATAAGAGCAATCTCTGTACATTCAAGAACATATTTGCAGCTGTTTCTATAAAGGATGCATTCCATAATATTTTTGTTAGCAACTGCCCCATATTGATTTCCAATGGCAATAATTTCGAAGCCTTGACCATGTAAAAAAAAAAAATAATCATGCCCCCATGGTGTTAGATGTAAGAAGCCAACACTGTCATAGTAACGGTATAGCCGAGCACCAAATCTTTGTTTAGATAAAGTCATTTACTTATTCGAATTTATGGCAGAATTTATATTGCTATCTACAAATAGATATCAATAGTTAAAGAGATTTTATAGTGGTTTGACATTCAGTATATTATGCAGGTTTAAAAGGCTCTGGAAAATGGATGAACTATCTAAGCTGAACAACTTTCCACTTGTAAAAATGCTTCTCAAAGTACAGAGGACTCAGATTTAATACTTAGTCTTGCTTGTTTAAGCACATGCTCAAATGTGGATGGGTTTTTCATATTTTAATCCTGACAGAACAATGCAGTCTCCTCAGAGCCAATGTTAAATGAAAAAATGACAGACATATCTTATTAGGGAAGATAATTTAAGTAATACTTATTTTTAATGCTTCACTTAAGCAATACTATTTTACGTCTTCGAATACATACAAAACTCTTCTCTTTCCATTGTTGATTTATATTACAGCTTGCACTGCACAGATTCTTATAAAAATAAGATTTTGAGTTGATTTAAGTCCCTAACATGTTGTAAGAGCTCTATTATATGTCCTCCAAACACGGTGTGATGGATCCTATTTTTATGCTACGCTTCCTTCTTCACAAGCATAATTTCCATTTGCCAGATAACAACTCAGATAAAAGCTCTGAAATAAAAATAAACTTATATACAAAACTCTTTGAAAAGGATAATTTATCTTATGGAATAGTGGGAAACCTAGAGAATAATCTTTGATTGAGACAAATAATAGAAAATTTCCTAAATAACTTTTGCTCCTGGTAAGCTTCCAAGCAAGTAATTCACAAAATATGACTTTCTTCATTGGAAAGGTTATAAAAATTTGTTTGTTGGAGGTAGGGAAGGAAATGTAATTAAAGGCTAAATTCAGGCTCACATTTCATTTTAACTAAAAGAATATGTGTGATTTGGATATAAGTCACCTAGGCACTTCCTTTTTTTTTTTTTTTTTTTTTTTTTTTTAAGGCAGTGCACATTGTCAGCAAATCAGATTATCCAATAGCAGAAGTACATCTGGCTGAGCTGACTATGCCAGGTAACCTTAAATAGAAACTCTGCAGCAGTTAACTGTGTTGCAATACTGGGCTTTGCTGGTAATACTTATCAAAAGTTCCCCTTTGTAGCATTTCTATAAAAAATAAAAAGGGAAGAGGTGAAATGAAAGCATAAAAATTGTTGGGGTTTTCTGTATTTATAAAAAATCCCTTTGCAGTTGGAAATGCTTACAAAGGCATATATAAAATACAGCAACTCCAGTTATTTTTAACTGCATATGGTCTGCATAAAATGAAGCTATAGATCATGGAAGCTATAATGAAGGCAAGTTAAAGACCATAGCAATTCGAGTACTTTAGCTAGTCTTGAATTTATAATGTCTTCAGGTAATACTTCAACATTCAAAGGGCAAACAAACCAAATTTCTCTGTTATTGGTCATAAATGAAAATATTAGTTTGTTCCCTTGGAGATTATTTTAACTATATGAGGGGGATCCTCATCTTGGATGCATTGCATGCATGACCTTACGTCGGTTCCAACCGTTATTGGCACAGAAGTCGACTTGACAAGACACATTGTGGGTATTTGCACTGTCTGCTACATTTTAGATCAAAATCAGGTTCTGGATCCTCAGCACCTTACAAATCGCTTTTAAACTGAGACAAAGCATTTGGTTCTGGGGCTGAGCACTCAACTTAAACAACCCTTCCTTCCCCAAAGGCAAATATTATATGAAAATAAATGGAAACCCAAATTTTGCTGGTCAGCTATTTTGAATATATAAATAGGCAGTTTCATGTGAAGAGAAGTGACCTGAAACCATGGTTCTAATCTTCAACAAGTCTTAGAAATGCCCTTTTTTTTGTCCTTTCTCAAGTAAATTTTAGCTTCATTGTCTTCATTATTGCAGCGAGGTTATGCATAAAACAAGCTACTATACAATATGAATAAAAATGGCAGAATCTGACCCCGAAGTGAATTACCACAGGGGGGAAAAAAAAAAAAAAGGACTTGTAAAAGAGAGACAGTGCACCAAGAAAGCATGTTTGAACAGATATGCCATTACATGCCCACAATTCATTTGTAAGCTAAACAGTTTCTCCACACTTTTAAAGTCAATTGTGTGTTTTGAACTATTATATCAAATATATGTTTGAATTTTCAACTTAGAACAAATGCATCAATGTCAAACTGAGCCACCTATACAGGAATTGCCTTTTGCAAGATTTCCTTTATTATATAGAACTCGTA
The DNA here is from genome assembly GCF_011004875.1 of Balearica regulorum gibbericeps. Taxonomy (NCBI): domain Eukaryota; kingdom Metazoa; phylum Chordata; class Aves; order Gruiformes; family Gruidae; genus Balearica; species Balearica regulorum. The sequence goes on from NC_046189.1 coordinate 39,579,178, forward strand.
CTCTTTGCACAAAGAAGAATTATATTGTTGGCACACAGATTAAATGTTGTGAGGTTAAATCCTCCAAATAGTTGCCTGCATCGATGCATCTTGGCTTTTACTAACCTTAGATACTTTAACCTAAAGCTCGCTGTGAGTCGTATAAAGTAAAAATATGGATCTCTACTCGTTTTCCCAGTTATTTCCCTCCAAATATTCCCTTTTGTCTGATCCCTAAGCGAAAGACTAAAAATACGTTTGTACAGAAGTTGTAGCGATAACGACCTTGGCCTGTGCTTTGGCCTATCACGTCTCAAGTGGTACGAAAGAACTTCAGCTAAGGTGAGCTGAAGGGCATATGTGCTTTCTGAAATAGTTCAATAAGTTTTGCTAAAGCCACATAGAAACGGCAGACACATATACTGTGCTGCACACCCACTCTCAACATATAGAATACTGATGAATCTCTGACTAGCTAAAAGCTTAAAATAAATGTCTGGATACAGCTGCTTCTTAATGCTACAAAATACGCCTTTAGCACGTGCTAATGAACAGGTAAGTGCACAAATCCCCGAGAATCGGGGTGCGACTGTACCCCAGGAACCAAGCTGTGCCGGGGATTACGCTGTATAGCACGTTCCTCGTGCGGTGAATCACGGCAATTTTATAGAGCAATCAACTAACCCCAGCTTAGTGACCACATTCAGAAAGAGGTGGTGTCTTATGGCTGTGAATTTGGGAACGGCCAACACTGACATTAGTAAAGCTGAACCCTTTGAGGACCATGCACGTACACACAGCTGGATGCGGGCTCTTCACTGGTGGTGGTGATGTGTTACCTGCTGTGCAACCAGCCCGACTGCAGGGGCATGGCACGTAAAGTCCAGTTGAATTGGACACTTCTGTTTTATGAGCCTGAAATGTCAGGCAACTAAATCAGAAGAGATGTAAATGTCCTGCGACAGGTGCAACTTTTTGCAATCTTTATCATTTGCCTCCTACATGCTTTAAATCATAAACCACATTTTGCAAACCATGGACCCAGTCTTTGTATAAGTGCTCTAGCTATCCCACAGTCTGAGATTGGATGTAATATGGACTGAACAGCTGAGTTTCATTTTCATGTGGAAATAGGTAATATGGCTAAAAGCCCATAAAATATTTCTGCCTATGCAGAGAGAATTCAGACTTTTCCATGGGTGACAGTGACAGGAACCTGACAATAGCAGTATAACACATGAGTCAGAGAAGGGAAAAAATTTGACCAGAGAAACTGGTACGAAGGGGTTTTTTTGTATGAAAGGAAGGCATTAAATATCTACTGGTTATGCAGAGGAGAAGTAGGAAGGATCTTGGTCTCCAAAGTCTGGTCCACAGGACTCCCACACAGTTAACCAGGTGCATTTCAGATTTGTCTACCTTAGATGGGGCTCTGAGTCACCCTTGCTTGGTGCTGCATCTGTGCCTTCACAGACTCTGGGTTCTTCAAGGCTGTATCTGTTCCTCTCTCCCATGCAGGGGATCATGAAATCATAGCTATCAGGTAGGATATAAAGCGGAGGAGGATGAGGCTGAGTCACGACAGAACTGATAAAACCCACTGACTACTGGATCCGGGGAAAACTCGGTCAGATAAGGGGAAGAAAAGTTTAACTCATTACTTTCCCACCTCCCATAACCCACCATCCAGACCTTTATGTCTGCCAGAGCAGCCAAGGAAAAAAGGTAAGAACAGCCCTGAGACCCGGATGGTCCCTGGACTCCCCATTGAGTCTCCAGCTCATCAACCTCTTCATTACGTAGGAGCTGCCAAGAGCAGCAATCTGCTCAGGGACTTGGAGCAACAATCTCAGAGACCCTGGGATGCATTCTTAGATCTCCCAGGTACCGCTAACCACCCTTCAGCCAAATCCAGTCCCATGGGTAAAGCTTCAGGCAACCAAGCTCAGCTTCTACCCTGGGGTGTTTTCTCCTTCCAGAGGTGAGCAGGGTTATATCCCCATCTTGTGTGACCTCACCAATTAATTTGGGAATTGTCAGTCTCCAGACAGATTGTTCTTCCTTCCCAAATTACCCGCTGGCCTCCCTTGCTCCCTTTCCACTATCCTTTTCTTGTGAAGGACCATGGAGCATTGGTCTCTGAGGTTGCTTCTCCCCCCGCTCCCCCCCCCCGCTTCCTACTATATGTACTCAGAGCCTGCAGATTTTTTCAATGAATGAGACCCACCATCTTTAAAGATTTTAAAATAAATCTTATTTTAGAAGTTAAAAAATGAGCTCCACAGAAATCCGGAAGACTGCACAGATTTGTGACCCAGCTTTGTTCAACAACAACTAACCAAAGCCTTGAACCAGAATTGGAAAATATATTTTTTTTTTCCCCCTCTGAGATTTGAAAAACACTGGTTTGGGGTTTTTTTGCCATGTTTTTTGACTTTTGTATGCTTCTGCGTTCACATGTGTGAGTGAAGTGCTGAGTCACAAGAAAGTTTTCCAGCCCAGTTCTGTGCCTCTGTGAAGTTCATAGCTCTAAAATCATGTTCATATAAAACATCTGCATATTTGGGTGCTTCTCTGAGCTCAGTTTGGCGATCAGGTCTTTGGAGAGCCGCCCAGGACAACAACAAAGTTCTGCAGCATTTACATGATCTGACCCCACCTCTCCAGAAAGGCCGAGCGGTGCCGAGGTGCAGCTCCTGCTCCATCCCCGATGCCACTCGCTGCAGAATTGGGGGGGGGGCATGGCGGGTGGCCCCAAGTGGTGGCTGATCCCATTTCACAGGCTTGGGCAGGGAGACAGCCAAGCATAAACAAACCAAATCCTTCAACTCTAAATATCCTTGCTTCTCTTGTTTCTTTTTCCCAAAATCTTATCATGTGAACACAGTGTAGTTTTTTGGTTTAATAAGAATAATAATGGCTCAGGATGCAGGAAAATGACTCACATGGAGCTAGTCCAGCTCTCCTAGTTGGTTCTAGTCAGGTCACGATGAATCAGATGACCCTTATCTTAGTTTAAGACTGTGAATAAAAACCTCTCCCCTCTACACTCCGGCCAATTTTTGTTACATTATGCAGCATATCTCCTTCCCCTCTCGCATTTCCTAGCTCTTCAAGTCTGCCTATTACCTTTCTCTGCAAAATTTCCCGTGCATACCTCCCTCCTGAGTTCACCTCTGAGCAAACCCTCTTCTGTGCTCTGTAATTTCCCCTTGTCTTATACCTCTTCTTCCCTTCCTTGTCCTGTCTGAGCCTCAGTTTTATCACTCTTCTAGCTCAAGATGAATACTGCCATATGCTTTCTCATGCGTTGTTACACATGACCTGCATCCCACCCAAGCCAAAATTGCTTTACTTGCTTTAAAACCCACAGTGGATTTGTACCTTGGACCCTTGAGAGATTTCAGCTGTATCTGAAACCAAAGCAGAAAATAGACCCTTTCTTATTTTTTTATCACATTCATAATATAAACTATGGCAACACTTTTCAAACCAGGGATGCAAAACTGCTTTTCCTTCCCTGACTAGACTGTTCATAAAGCTTTGGGTTCAAAACTGCAGTTTTTGTCCACTTTTCCCTGCAATAAAAACAACAGATCAAATAATAAATCCCATGTTAGTGACCCTTCTATTCCCTTGGTAGTGCATTTGTGGAGACCCTGGCCTATATTATGAAGAAAGCAGTAGCTGAAAAAAAACAGATGAAAGGAAAAATAATATTTAGTATTGTTACATGAAAGAGAAGTCATCATAGGTCTGGCTACAGAGCAAGAGCTAACCCAGCTTAGCTAGAAAAAGACATGTTCCCGTAACAGGGGAATAGTTTTTGTTTCACACTTCTGCCTTTTGTGCTCAGAGACTGAGGAAAACAAGGAGACTGCAAAAGAACGATTAACCTGTGTTACACTTGAGTAAACTAAGATTAAGAAACAAAGCGTCAAAAAGCATTGGTGAATTCAAGAAAGGATTACACAAGCTTATGGATGGTCAGTCTAAAAATTCAGTCGTCCCCCAACAGCCGCAAACTCAGAAAGTCCCTAAAACACAACTTACCAAAAGCCAGGAAGGCATACCAAAGTCCTATTCTTATACGGCTTCCCGAACTAGCCACTGTCAGAGACAGGGTACTGGGCTAGAGGGAATTTTGGTTTGGCCCAGAATAGCCTTTCTTACATTAGTAGCTGAAGATCACTCGCTAATCTTTAATAAGAGCAGCCTGGGAGCACCAGGCTAAAGCCATGCAGACCTACTGACTCTCGTCCTCTTGCTTTAACCTCTCGCCTGCACCGTCTTGCCCTCTGCCACAATTCTGCAAATCTGCCTGAAACACAGGGAAAAAGTATTACTGCCATATACCCCAGCGGAAAACTAGGTAAAAGGAGTGTCACACCTTGTACTCAGTCTCCCTTTCACGAGCTTGGAGCTCTTCGGGTTTGAATGGTGAGAGCTTGGTCAGCACATGGTCATTCATGACCGAAACGGGTGAGCCCTGGCTCCTCTCGCTGCCAAGGGTGCCTGCTGCGACCAGCATCTCCGATGTGCCCGTCTGTCTGCTCGCACCACATCCTTCTCGGAGCCATCCACGAGATGCTGGCGCGCGTGCTGCGTGCACAAGTGCATGAGGGAAGAGCGAGTGCGTATCTGCTTTCCTATAATTACCATCTATCGCTCTACCTGCGGATAGGGATGTGAATAAAACAGCTTTCCCCTTTTCTCTGAAGAACCTCCAATTTTCTGCTGTTCAAAATTGCGGGTAGCAGGCGATCAAGTTGCAACTACACCAGTGTGAAACTGCCATTGCATCACCAGCTTGCAGACACTGTTACAAAACTGAGGCAAGACAAGGCTCTGGGAGGTTCATAAATGTTTCAACATAACCTGAACAGAGTTACAAGGAAGCCGGGTCTAAATCTGGAGATTTTGGGATTTGACTATGTACAGCTTGAAAGTCAGTCTTGTCAACCCTGAGCGCAGAAAACCTTGTCAGCCTTTAGTTCATACGCACTGGATGTTTTGTATTGAAGATCTTCGCTGTATTTTTAGGTTCATTTATTTAGAATAAAAAGACAGCTTAAGGGAGACAAGCCCGCATATGAGGAGTACAAAAAAAAAAAAAAAAAACCCAAACAAACCCAAACCATACACGAAGCCCCTGTGAACGCAAACTGAAAGCCATGGTTTGCTGAGTTTAAATCCAACTGTAGTTACTAGTTATCTGCAGTTTTGATAAATATTCATGTATCATATGTTCATATCTGACTGCAGGAAAAGAAAAAGGATTCAGAGAGCTTTGTCCTATGAGCTTTTTATCTGAGCTTTAGTAACCTCCTTATACTTGGTAAATAAGAACATTTCTTTGTTCAGACTTTAACACTTTTAATATCCTTGCAGATTCAGCAAACCTTTGTTCTAAAATGCTTTGTGCCCATTAGGGCTTTTGATTATAGATTACACCACCATTTGATTTATTTTTTTTTTTTCTCATGGGCAACATATTCTTCTTTCATTGAGCAATATTCAGAAACTTGGAAATCTAACCTGTGTTTTAGTCTCAGGACAGGCACATTCTTATGGTAAAAACCTCCCCAATTGAACTTGGGATGCATTCAACTCTTGTATGGTTGATACTTGGCCAGGTTAATTATGCAATCACCCCAAGTAGAAGAGGACAGCAGGATACATGAGCATTTTTCAAAGACTTGTTTTTAGTACAGAGACAGTTTTCTGGAATCAAATAAATAAAATGGAGAATGTCTGTGATTTACAGTGAACTGGCATTCTGAAAATGCAGGGATTTAAAAGATCAACAAGGCCAAATTTGCAGTCATTTAGGGAATGATTACAGCATGCGTCGACGTATCCAAGTTAGCTTTAATCAAGCTACCTTGGGTACCAGCAGCAGAATAGCTGTGGCAGCAGTGGGCTTCAGCACGAGCTGTACAAGTCTGCTTGGGATCCAGGATGTCTTCTCAGGCAGTTGGCCTGAACCAAAGTCCATGCTGATATGGCTCCACTGCCGTTGGCACGCGTGCAAGCCGAATTAAAACCAGCCTAGTTGGGTCTACACATGCTGGAGCCACTCTGATGGCTTGTGGAGACCAGGACTGGGCTTCTTGCACCCTCCAGCCACACCACTAGCACGTGCAGGGACACGTGGTGCCTCAGCATCCTGTACGTGCAACAGAGTAAAACGTTCCTCTGGTCCTGCCTTCGCATGGATTTGTAATGTAATGTACGGCCCCGTTCCTTAGTTTGGATGACTGTCACAAGGCTGCCACCTAAAATGAAAACAGCTTAATGCAAACGGGATGCCAGCTCTCAGTATTTGAAAATCATGAGCCAGAATCCAGAAAGTCAGAAGATTGGCTTTAAAATCATGGCAGTTCAAGAGACGAGAGTTGTGTTGGTTTTAATTGCTCCTCTGTAACTGGATTCATCTTTTTAAGCTTTTTCTTAGTAAACACGTGGGCTGGAAACATACTTTTAAAAGGACTACGTCGTCAGATTAACAACCTTACTCCAGCAGTTGGGGCTTTAGGGAAAATAGCAAATATCACAAGACTTGTGCTAAAATCCCCAAAGTTGCCACCAATGCTTAAAAGAACCAACCGAAATTTGGCTTAAAATGAGAACTATTTCTTAACCAAATCCTACCCTGTCAAACTAGCTGGTGATTCTGGACATCACTAAACAAACTACAGACACCTCAAAAAGACCTGATTTCACAGAGGGCGTGTGCTCAGTTATAATAATTTAGGCCAAAGCTATTACAAAAAGAATGCATCAATTCTGATTTAACATTAGCCAAAATGTTTGGAAAATATTTTTTCTGAACTCCAAGATCTCCTCAGAGATCCTCACAAAAAAAGAAAAAAAAAAAAAAAAAACAGAAAACAACCCACCAACAAAAAAAAAAAAAAAACCAACCCAAGAGTAGGAATGAGCAGCTTTAAATTTGTATTTTAACATTTCCCACAGCCCACATGCATGCATGTGCTCTCTCTCTTTCCCCATTCCTTCATCGTCTCTGCTGGTCAGAAGATAAAGCCATCCTTGTCATCTTCTACTAATACTAAGAAAGGCAGCAAGAAATGAAAAATCAAGTCCCTGTCATATTCCATCGAGCACGCTGGCTAGATACGGATGTCTCGCCCCCGTTTACAATCTGAACCAAAAGATTTGAAGCCAAGAAAGCAGCTGGCACAATAAAAACAGTAAAAGCTCTAGCTGGCACCTCATGCTGACAATGACTAGCCAAATCTCCATGGGGAAAAATGCCAGTATAGATTTCTGTGACAAAAACAACAAAATAGATTTTTGTCAATGTACATAGATTTGACAGGAAGTCAGACAAATCTATCAATAATGAGTGACATATATCTGCAATATTCCCAAACAAAATGGTACATTTGAAGACAAACTGAGAAAATAACTAATTGTGTGACGTATGACACATATTCATCTGGACTTTTTGATCACAACGCTGTAATTCATTAATGCAGGTTATGCTGTAGTCATCCTAGGAAGAACTGACCAGACACACCAAATATTTCTAAGTGCTTTCTAAAGCATCCTTCAAAACGCTGTTATTTCAGAAAAGGGCAAATCACTTTGAGGATCTTGCAGTTAAAAATCAAGCCTTTATGAGATAGAAACCAGGATTTCCAACTCTGGCACAAACTTTTTAGCCAGCATCTTTATTTCCACGCTTAGAAGGCAGGGACAACATAAAAAAGCGGCTACCAAAAAGTTGCTATATAGTCTTTTTCCTGAGAGATTATATGTGAGAGATAGTATGTTGCGCTATACAAATGAAAATATTGCAAGTGCTCTGCTGTCACGGAACAACACTTGTGAGAAATTACCATTTATTTCACAGCCAAATGCATACATTGCATCCACATGGAGCCCATGAGAACCAAGTGGTTCTGCTTTTGGAAAGACCTCAGCTCTGTAAAAAATTCAACTAAAAAAAAAAAAAAAAGTAACTATTTAAGAACTTCCATAGTTGATAAACTGAATCTACCTTAATGTTTATGTATTACAAGCCAAGCTTCTTATCACACATAGCATAGTGCACCTTAATGAGTACAGGCTGATGAATTAGGTATCAAAGATCTCCAGGCACACAGATTTTTGCCCACTTCTGGCCAAACTTGGGACAGATTCTGACAGAGCTAGAAAGATGTGATTGGGTTCAGAAGCCACAGTGATTTGCTTAAAGTGAGTGTCTAGCAAGACAGCTATGCAAACAGATGGCAAGACCCAGATAGAAAATGCTTCTTAAGTGAAAAGACAGAAACTCATGAAAAAATGTCTTACTCATAACAAATTCTATAGAGTCTTCAAAAACATCTGAAGTCGTCTTTATACATAAATGAACTAGATGAGCCAAAGTCATCTTTGCTTTGAAGTGCGTCAAACACATTGCCCTGATTTACCATGAGGTGTGCACTGCCCTGTATTTCAGTATAAAAGTGTGAAAGCTGTAAAAAGTGCCCCAGCCACTAAGTCTCAGACATTTCTTCTAACAACCAAAAAGCTCCGAAGATTTGGGAAGTCCCTTTTCATATACCGTTCACTGACTGATGGAGAAGACCACAGGACCTGCCATTCTTGTATCCCAGAAGCCCCCAAGTCAACAACTAAACCATGGGCAGAGAAGCCCTGAAATCTGCAGTTAATCTGTAATAATTTATGAATACAGCACATTGCTTTGATAGTCATGATGTTTACAGCCTAAACAAATTTGGTAAATTTAATAGGAAACAATAAGAAAAGCAACCAGGAAAAGGAGGATACAACACAACCACCATGCAGCAAACATTTCAGGGGAAATTAAGAGCCAATGGCTGATCCATTTCCAGCCAAGCCTACATTTCTGTTTGGACCCAAAGGTCCAAGCAAAAGAAGAAGGAAGAAATCTACGGCAGCTTTAAAATAAATATCTTTCTCAAGAGAAGAGAAAGTTTTAGAGAAACCAGGGTAAAGCTTGAGAACTGACTAAGCAGTGCTTGAAGGATGCAGGCACTGGAAGTAATAAACCTTGACCTGGGGTCATGTCTGTCTACAATTGTTTTAAAAATCACCTTTTTTTTTTTTCTACTGGATGGAAAAAAAACCCAACTGGATAATTTAGAGTGTAGATACTTAATTCCTGCTGATGCCAGTGTTAACTAAAATCAGTGAGATAATACCTAAATACCTCTGAAGGTCTCTGCCCACATATTTAGACAGAATTAGTCACTACTACTGTTTCAGGAAGACAGGTTTGTCACCATACCCTGCATACAAACATGCATCCGCAGGCAGGTCCCAAGGGGAGAGCTCAGATTCCTGGTTGGGATGGCAGCTGGGCAGCAGTGGTGGATGCTGTGAGCTGTGACCCACAGACCAGCCCTGGATGGACCCACACCACCAGCCGGGCTTGGGAGAGAACTGAGGCACGGCCAGACCCAGACCACGATGAGGTCCTCAAAAGCTACGCAGAGTTAGTGCAAAAAATAAGAGACTATCCTTTTCTCTGAGCATTTTGGCCCCCCCTTTTCTTTTTTTTTTTTTTTTTTTGTGGCTTTATCAAAAAATGTGAAACTGAAGTTTTGAACACGTTCAGTTCTGTAAGGTAATTTCCTCTTCAAAATGAAAAACGGAAAAGAAGTAGGTAATGCTTTAATTTGTTATTAGGAGTAATTACTGTCTGGCCTCGAGGGGTTACTTCTACATTGGTTTTAACAAGAAACCCATTTAACATATATTTATCTTTGTAAATTGTCCTGAATGATCAGCAAATACCTAATCATCTGCAAAAAGCTGTTTAAAACATCCTTACCCTGATAACAGGAAATTATAACCTATGAGACCAAAGAAGCTGAAGTGGTGGTTTAAACCATGATAGACGCTTGCAAGAAGGCAAGAAGTAGGTGTTTTCATGCGGTTTTTTTGAACCTTTTTATTTGGTTATTAACACATCAGGAATAGATCTATGGTGCTCCTCCCGTAGCCGTGCATGGCAAAGACAGGCAGGACCCTGCCTCTGAAGACTCCTGAAGTCCCTGAGGCAAGGCGAGTTCACGTGCTGAACCACCTAGTCAAAGCGTAAACCTTTGGTCTGGATGTTGAGAGGAATTCAGGCCAGGATTAGACCTTACGGGAGGCTCCATGAATGCTGCAGATAAGCAAAACACAATAAATGTAGAGAAAATCACAATACTTGAAGAGCGAGAGGAGCCCTCTCAGACTTCAAACCGTTTTGTATTCCAAACAATTAAAAACTGCATTTACTATTTATTGAAGGCCCCATGACATGGTTAGAGTTAAAACCAGACTAAAATTGGACCTCACAGCTTTGCTTTGATACATGAAAACGGACGTGAATGTCACATCATTCCTCTGCCCTGTTTTCTGTGCTCATGTGAGCAGACAGGAGATGGAAAAATACAATAATTTTCCTCTCTAGGGACTGCATAGCTCAAGGGATTGGTAACAGGACACAAGCCTTTCAGCCCTAAATCAATTACTCAGAATTGACTCAGGTTGTTAGTAACTGAGTTTGTTTGTTTGGCTGCATAAAATAAAATATATTCACTCTCACAACAAATGTCATTTTTGCTCAGTACAGACTAGAAGCCAGAGAGGCTCGAAGGATACCTTCCCACCTTTTCCTGCTGACTTTGAGAGTCTAATGAAACCAAAATCCAGAAGCAAACTGCAGAGGCAGCCACTATTGCTATAGCTAAGAATGTCCATACTCTGGACAAAACACACTCAAAATTTTCTTTACGATGTCTCCCAAGTTAAACAAGTTCACCCAAGGTCTGCGAGTACAAAAAGCCTCAGATGAGCAGGTCAGTGAGTTTGTGTTAAGATAATTTCAGCAAATCTGCTTCCAAGGCACTTTGTTAATTAGGAACCGCTTTTTCTTTTTCTATAACAAAAGTAAACATCATTTTACACAAACATAATTTTACCTTTCACGAGGCTTAAGAGATTCCTTAACTCCGTGTTAATTCATATAGGCATGATAATGGGCCAATAAATATCCAAGTGCAGGTAATATTGTGTCTTCAGCAACATCTAACAATAATCACCAGTTTTGAGACGCTGAGCTGACGATGGATGCAGAACAGGAGTATAAAACGGCTGAATACTTGAAGGGAACTGTTCCCATGAGAGTCACCAACAAATACCAGGCATTGCTTTATGCATTATTTTGCTTCCAGACCCCGAGCACAACCAGGAAGTGCTAAGGCATGTGAAAATTTGTAAAACAAACACAAAAAGTTTTGAAAACTTTCATAAACCTCAGAAAAGTTTATGTTTGGTTTGAGGAGAGAAAAGAGAAGAAAAGAAAAGAGAAAAAAAATTAAAAACAAATCTGGTTCTTATTTTTTTTCTAAAGTGGTTCAACTGTCCCTAGTTCATCCGCATGAGTTTGCTCTGTGTTGACACTTGGCAGCCAGAGGTTTTCATCCCAAGAGTGGATGCTCACAAATCAACAAAAAAAAACCCAAAACAAAACACCAAGCAAAAACCCCTCCAAAAGTCAATAATTTTTTAATGTATTTCAGTCACACAGAACTGCAAAGGGAGAATTCTTTCTACCCTTGCAGATTTATTCCAGGCTCAAGACCCCAAATTGTCCTTAAAAATATAACTATTTAAGAGCTCGGTCTGCAGCGGAGCATTGTGAGCAGAAGCACTGGTGTCCGGAGCGAGACTCATGGGGACAGGGGCAGGTGGAAGAGGAGGAGGCGGCGGCAACGCCACGGGTGAGCAGACAATGCACCCCTCCTGCTGCACCCAAAACCCAGATCAGCCCCTGGGCCCAGACTCTGCTTTATCACACAATTAGTAAGCTCTGCCTACCAGAATGCAGACGGGAAACTATTAAATATCTGTATCACTCACAAAACTGCATGAGGGACCATAACCAATGTGTATCTTTTTTTTCAGTTGGGCAGATGAAAAGATGTTTTCTGTAGAAAGTCCAGAAACTGTTTCCAATTTTTTAAACAGATATAGATGTAAGGACACATGCAGAGCACGGCAGCAGACATTTTAGATCAGACATATTTAGTTCTTTTAAAAACTGTGCCCTGCTTCCCTGTTTGCAAGGGCAGGTCTGTACAGACAGGACAAAGTCAGCCCTAAATTAGTTCAGTAGCAAAAGCAGAGAAAATTTGGTCCCAGCTGGTGTCTGGGACCCAAAATGAAGTGATGAAACCCGAGTATTGGGTGGCATCGCAGCTAAATGATGCAGATGAGACCTCCAGGTAGGGATGGAGGTGATCTGCTTGGGTGAAAGAAGATGGGCAGCATTGGCAGCAAGGGAATTTATTAACAGGCATTGCAAGAACCGGCCATGACTGTGAAAGTCTTTTCCACCCGACCCAGACTTTTCCAGAGCCTTTCACAGTGCTGCTTTAAGAAAAAATAAAGACTCTGCAGTGGTGCAGCAATTCACAAAAACCCTTTAGAGAGTAACACAGCTGGTGGGTTTGCAGCACACCCAGGTTAACTCTTGTATGCTTCGAGAAAACAAAGAGGAACTTCCAAAAATGTGGAGGTATTAGAAGTGGCAAGAATCAAAGTTTGGGAGAGGCAATTAGGTGGGCAGTGTCTTGTAGCTTCCACAGCCACTTAACATCTTCAGCTCTGACGCAGGGGCTAAGCAGGTGTGGCATCCCCGCAGAGGAGTAACTACTGACTTGTTACCCGGTGCCCACGTTTCGAGGCCCGTTTCAGGGCTCGACTTTCTCCTCTGGTACCGTGGGTGTGCACGGCCAATGCCATCCGCCCTGTAAATCAGCTATTGCCCTGGTGCGTTCATGCGTTGTAATTATTTTAAAAGATTTACAGCGAGGCTTGCTTTCACACCACGGGACTTGCCTGAGCTGCAGGAATGACATTCCAAGCTTTTATTTATTTCTTTATTTGCCAGACCCTTAACGTTATTCCTCTGTAGCTTTTTGGCGCATGAATTTATGGCACTGTCTAAAACTCTAATACTTCTCTTTGAATATACTTGTGGACGTTTCTGATCTCACTTTAATTGGGCATGCTTTAGGCTCACATAAAATATTAACATCTTAGCCAATGAAAGCCAGCGCCCAAAGCTCAGATGGTTCTAAAATTAATATAACCTTGTTTCTTGCTCACAGAAGCCACGAAAGATCAATTCCAGAATTTTTTTTTTTCTTCAGTATCTGATAGCTTATTTTATCCAGGCAAAACACACCTGTTTCCTGACCTTTGAGACATGCTGTGATGCACATATATCGTTTGTAGAGTTGAAATAAGGACAGACTGAAGCTTTTGCTATAAAGATTATTCAGGGAGAGTTCGATTATTTCTTCAGTTGACTTGTTCTTAGGTACACATGCCTAACAGGTTTTCCATCTCAGAAATAAAAAAGTCTATTATTATTTTAAAAGTTAAATAATGTTGATATAACTCTTGTTTATTAGCTTTGTTTCCCTCAGCAAGGGTATTTATACTCCTGCAGTGTGCATCATTCCCATCACCCCACAATATACCCACATACAAGAGAAGATTAAGGAATTCCCATTTGGAAAGTACCTACAGGTTTCCTAAACAGTCTGACAAGTAGAGAAATAAAATTCAGTGGGATGACCATGTGATGGCACAGCTCCAGCAGGAGCTCAGTCAGTTTGGTGGGCACTAAGAATTGGCACAAGAGGGGCCAGAGGTAAGAAAGTTTGATGATTTCCAGTGTGTACGATACCTTTTGTTTACTTTTTTATTTTATAGTCCCTAAAATGACCAGTTGCTCAATGATAAGAATAGGACTGCTATTGAATTCAGAATCATAGAATGGTTTGGGTTGGAAGGGACCTCACCTAGTTCCAAACCCCCTGCCATGGGCAGAGACACCCTCCACTAGCCCAGGTTGCCCAAAGCCCCATCCAACCTGGCCTTGAACACTGCCAGGGATGGGGCATCCACAACCTCTCTGGGCAACCTGGTCCAGTGCCTCACCACTCTAACAGTAAAGAATTTCTTTCTAACATCTAATCTAATCAACCAGCTCACACCACATACCTGGCATAAAAAATAGAGGTACTTAGGGTATGCCCTAGAGACGGTCATATGCTGGACAACTCATCCATTGCAGAAGCCCTGTTTACATCAGCAAAGAAAGCCATAAGTGTCAGTAACACTGCCCCTAAGGAGGGTCAGCCCTGGAGATACTAAATCTGCTGAAGAGTTGCTTTTCTGGGCCTCGAGGAAGGGTTAAGCCTGCCCCATGCTGCCTCCTCCTCGTGACTGCTGCCAGGAACGTGAATTCACATTGGGCTGGTTCACGTTCCTACTCCAGCCCTTGTCACAGCAATGAGCTATTGGCGTTGCAATGCCTGAAGGTTACATAAATCATCGCCGTCCTTTGCATTGTCTTGACCTTTTTAATATTCTCTAATTCGGTTGGGTAATTGTTCTCCATCACCCCGCCGACTGTTTGGGGTGGCTTCAACACAAGAAGCGGGATGCGCGGGCTAGCTAGCCGGTTGCAGTGAGGGATGTTGCAGAGGTCAAGGTTGTACAAAGTTGTGCAATTCCATTCTGCCTTAATTATACCAAATTTTGCCTTTACTGTTTTAATTCTTTTTTATAAAGAAGGAAACATAAATCAACCACCAGTACTAAAGAGCTTCTTTAGAAATGTTATATACTATAGCACATATACTATATATACTGAGATTCTATAAACTAGGGATGATTTACTTGCAGTGAAAACAGCCTTGCTTTTTACTGTCCTGCAGTAGTAGGAGATGTCTAAACAAACAGCAACTTACAGATAATAATATGCATTCATTCGGAGCAGAATCCAACCACTTTCAACATTCGAAGACTTAGAGATGTTCTGGCCACATGGCAACCGTCACGAAAACGTGATTATTCCCAGAGCAGCCTCCACTGAAAGCTGAGCTTGGAGATGTTGGGAATTGTGCTTCCCCGGGTTTCAAAAATCTTCTGAATCAGGGATGCACAATGTACATAAAAGTATCTCCATTCCTAAAAGTACCACCATATGGGTTCTCTTTACCAACTGAAGTAAGAGAAACTAATGTATTCTTCATAATTGCTCGAAATGTACTTCCCCAGATCTCTTCCGATTCGATAGTTCTCTAAAGGAAAAATACAAACCTTTTGGAACAGAGATATCCAGGTTCAGAAACCAAACCATAAAAAGTCTAATTGGGGGAGGATTGCTTTAAAAGAAACAAGACTTTTCCTAAAAAGCAAGCAGTGGCTGAAAAAAAGAAAATATGATAATTTTCAACTGTAATAGGAATGAGCATTTAGTAATTTTTTTATTTTTTTATTTCCCATATCTGAAACTTGAAAAAAAAAAAAACATTTCACTCTGGGAATAACATTCAAAACACGAAAACATTCATCATTTAAATTTCTGTTAACTCCTGACACCTCTCTTGTCCTCCCATACCACAAAAAAAACTCAAAATAAACAAGAAATTAAGTTCTGACCTCTCCAGAGACCTCACAAACTCCTCTGGAGGTTTTGCCATTGCTATTCATTTTACACAGAAAGTTCTCAGATGCCTTCCTGATGGCTCCAGCGTGTAACCCTGAGATAGATAAGCTCAGAGCTGAGGAACCGAGTCCAAGTCAGGAATTTATGGGAAAGCATGCGGAGCAGATGGTGGAGGAATGAGAGAGGAAGGGAGCCACAGCTGAGAGAGAGTGAGTGTTGAGACTGTGTCAGATGGGAGAAGGAGGAAAATTATGCTGATCTAGAAACGTACAGTGGAACTCTTCAATATTGAGTTAGTAAATAACTAGGCAAAGACAATTCTCTCTTTCAGGTACTCTAGGGCTTCCGTCTTCACCATGTATGTGCAATTAATGTTTTAATCCTCACTATACCCCTAACAGGAGAAAAGCACCGTTACTGATCTTTTACTGATTCTGGCATCTTCCTCTCCAGTGCCCCCAAAACTCATGTTTCGGGTCAACTTCAATTCAGTTCTCCCTAACTGGGACCTTTAAGTCAGCTCTCCACCCACTGCTTACCATGGTTATTGAACTCCTGTCAGGATGGTTTGAAGCTCAGTCCTCTAAGAAATTTTTTTTGTTTGGTTGGTTTTTTTGGGGGGGAAGCATATCATATCAAATAACTCCAAATATACTTGTAACGATAGTAATTTTAAATGATGGTTAGTGAAACATTCGTTTCCCTCACTTCTCAGTATACCTATCACACAAAACAGTTTTTCTCTTTGCACTTGTAAGGGAAGAAAAACAATTACCCTTGGTTATTAGGCACTGGTGTAATTTTCAGCACATACATCACAACCTGAACAAGCAGTGAAGATACATAACCTTTAAAAAGAGAAGGAAAAATTAAAAATAAATAAAAGGCTCTTACTGCTTATATTTTAAAAAATATGTCTCCTTGTGCATTTTCTATTTTCAGCAAACCTACAAGCCTGATTTCACTGAAAGAAATTCCCTTTTAAAGACCGTCATACTTTTTAAACCTGAGTCTGCACGTGAGGCCAGACGGAGCAGCTGAAGAGGAGAAGCAAAGACAACCGGTACCCCTCACTCCCAAATACACCACCCTTGGCGCAGACGAGAGCAGCCTCGAGGCTGCTCAGTTTTCCCCCCACGAGCAGAAATCCTTGCCTTCCCCACCGACTGGTGATGCTCAAAAAGCGCAATCAGGTACCTCTGGTTTCCAAAGCCAAGAAACTCCCCACTCCCCTTTCTCACACTTTCCACTCCCAGCCCGGTGCCAAGCGGTGGGCAAGGAAGAGCCAAAATCTTGCCGCCAGCAACAAAATGCTCTCGAGGGCCGGGTACAGATTTCCTTGCACTATTTCAGACTGTGCAATCCGCCTCAGCATATCCCGGCAGAAGCTAAAGGTATCGCAACTGTCAATAATGCCACGGTCTCTGCTATTAAGCGTAAGATCAAAGTGACAGAAGCTGTCCTCATTTCCACCCACCGGAGTCTGGTGGGGAGAGCTGGCCTGGCTTCGTCTGGGAGCAGGCTGTCATGCAGCAACAAAAAGCAGAATAACACAAATAGTACGATCTTACGGGCTGAGATCTCACGAAAAAAAAAGCGATGCTGGAAAGCACTTTTGGGAAACTCAGGAAGCAGTAGATTGTGCAGAGCATCAGAATCCGCGATGCTGCTCTGCAAAATATTCGCAACCCGAAGGGATGTTTTCTCTCTCACACCATGAGTGAATACAGGCCGTTTACCGTAAAAAGGCTGCGATGGGCTTTATAGCCAGACTTTTAATGGTAAGTTAGCTGCTTAAGGACACAGATCAGTGTTACATTTTCAAGAGCTCTTTTAGACACCTAAATATTTTCTTTAAATCTGGTGCTGATTACCACGAGTACCCTGAACTCTCCTTATAATCCCTGACCTTCACAGCCAGCCTCATCCTCAGAGGTGAAAATAAGCAGGCGTTCCATTATGACTTTCATATACTTCCTGACAGAGTTAGAAACATAAAATAATCCTAAAATTAGAAGAAACCCTGTTTCACCTGTGGCAAACTAGTTGCTAAAATCCCTTCAGTTTTCAGAATCATCAGAATCAGAGGGATTCAAAACAAAAAAGTGATGAGTTTGAGTAGCACAGCTTGATCCCAGTCTGAGGGTCAGAGCTGACAACGTATTTATATACCCCACGCAGGCAGAGATTACTGGATGGAAGTTGTCGTACACAAAAGGCTAGACACCATGTCATTCAGGACACCCACCAGTTATTTCTCATGATACAACGTGATCTTCTGGGAATATTAGGGAGTACACCAGTGATTGCTGGAACTGCAATTGCCATTTACCCTCCAGTACCAATAAAATAATAAAAAAAAGAGCCTGTTTTAAAGGGACAAACCAGTGAGTGGTGCACTTCAAAGAGCTGGAAGAGCTGATATGAACAGCAGTCTGCTTTTAAATTACATTTTCAAACTTTTGAGGTCTGAGCTCAAAAAACTTCGAACAGAAATTTCCATTTTCTGAAAGCGGTGTTTCTCTTGCTCTCTGCCCTGCCATTTCAGTGCTTCGATTTCACAGCCCAGATAGATAAAAGACAGGAATTTAAAAGTATTTGAAAAATAGCAAGATCAGGATGGAAAAAAGCCCCAACACCACCCCACATCAAAATTCTTTTATAAATATTAATGAAAATTTCAAAATACCTAAAAAATTGGTTTGCATTTTGGACACAGTTTTTTCTTGCTTCCTTTTTTTTTTTTTCTTTTTTCTTTCTTTTTTTTTTTCTTTTGTGCAAGCCAGTTTGTCTATTCCTCATACAATTTTGTAGTTTTCAGCCCAAACAGATCTGCTTTCTTGCCCATGTGTGGCTGCATCTGGGACTGTGCCAGCCCACTCACGTGCATGGTCTAAGAGGGGGAATGAGAAATAGTGGTGGCATGGTGAGGGGTAAAGGAAGTGCATCTTTTGACTACCAAGCAAAGTCAAAATTTGGAGCCTTCGCTTCAGAAAAAGCATCTCTGACCAGTGTAGAAGTAGTAGTTTATCTGGAAGAGCGATTACTGCTCTTCAGGGAAGGACTACGTAAATCATGGTGGGAAAAGAGAGCTTGTGCTAAAAATGAAGAAAAGGTCTCTGCCTGTTTACCCCAGCAAAGAGCATGCTGGGGGCTATGACGCAGCTACACTGAGGATACAGCGCCAAAGATGGGCATCATCCACTAAAGGACGATGTCAGCACAAGGAGAAACGGGATAAGTGAAATTTGCCATGGAGAAGTTCAGATGCAAAATAAACACAAGGTTGTGTATTAGAGGAGTAAAAGGCTGGAACAACTAGAAGCAGTAGGGTTTAGGTTCATGAGTTTTGAGACAGGTTGCGATAAACTGAGAAAATGAATGAGGACAGGTGGTTGAAATGACAGCTCAAAAATTTGTTTCATGCATATTTCCAAGATATGTTCAACATTAACTTTTTTAGAAAAGTATTGGTTTTGTTGCTCCCCACTTCCGTTCCTTTTTGCATCCGTTTACTGCTACATTTTTCATTAACTCATATCTTAGTTTAAAATCAGTGTTGCTGGGGAAGGGTCATCGACTTATCTATGTACATTTTACAGTACCCATCTATAGGGCCCCCTATAAATAATTAAAAAATAGCAATACCCATAATGGCTTTTTAAGAGCATGAATGAAGACATGTTCGGAGTCTTAAAGACCACGCACTCTACATAAGAACGATGCACCCTGTCTTAGATATTGGAATGTTTCAGGTCTGCAGGAGTGCTGTTAAAGGAAAATGGGGAAAAAAGCATAAGGGATTTCAAGGAGGAGAGTGAGGCTATGAGGCAAACCATTTCAAGACTTTATAAGAAGCGTGACGGACGATTGGAAGATAAAAATGGGACAGAAATCGGAAAACAAAAGAAAAAAACACTTTCCCTTTTGTCCCTACCATCTACATAGATTAATAATAATTTTTCCCCAAATTATTTACATACCAGATCATCTGATCCACTTCTGAGAAGATAAAGTGGGCAAATATTTCTATTCATATGGCAGATTCAAAAATGTGCTGATGAACTACCTTGCTAGGTTTTTGTTGTTGTCGTCGTTATTTTAAGCAGTTTACAACACAGCTACTTCTATAGTTATATATTTGTTTACCTATTCTGGCAATGCTTTATAGGCCAATTGCTTAAAATAAAAGTGAAATCACCGGTATGAGTGGTGTATTTTCTAACTACGTTATTGTGTTGTAAATGATCAACGAGCTAAGTTGAGTTAAAAATCAGACAGTCATTTTTCAAGCCGTTTCTTTAGAAAGCAGCATGTATCGCATACCTTACACTTTACAAACCAAGAGATTTTAATAATTTATTTCCCAGAGGAGTTTTATGACCCTGGGGATAACAAATTTAGCTGTCTGATTATTAGTGCGCTTAAGTATAGGAATAGATTATTTTTCTAATATTCCAGTCGGTATCCTCATCAACACATCAGTGCTGAGATTTAACGCACCCAGTGTGGCAAACCTCTGCTTAAAAGCACTAACCGAGGTTGCTAAAGCACTTCATAGCAGTCGTAACACAGTACAGTAACAGCAATAATCATACTCTTTTTTTAATTGTATCCATCCGAGTTCTGGCCCAACACACTACCGTTCACAATAGCAGCACTGAACTGCTTTGAGCTATTAATGTCAAATTCCTCAGCAGTGTATTTCGGGGGGGCTTGTAACTTTTTCTAAATGCACCAGATTGTTAAAACTCATTGTTACGTGTTTATCTGCAAGTAAATAACGAAGGGCCTGAGAGTTTTAAAAAATGACTTTTGTCATTACTGAGATAGTCTGGTTGACGTTTAACAGTTACTGCTATAATCCTTCCTGTGTCAAAAATTATAGCTAATGTTAAATAAGAAAGCATATAGTTTTACAAGCTCCCGAGTACCTTGCCTTTAAAAGTCCCCACATGTCTCAGCAAGATGAGTAATTGTCCATCAGCCCATGGTTCATTAGGGACCAGAAATCAATTGAGTGGGAGGGTTCATCATAGCAGGTTACACAAACCTTGGCTGTGCTGGATTCCTGATGAATAGAGTAGTTGGGAAAGAGAAACTTTTATCTGATGGCTCCAAGGTAGTTAGGCTACTGACAGCTATGCAGTATAAGGCTAATTGGGCCGGTAAGGAACAGAGGTAGAGGACAGGGTCCAAGCGGAGAATCAAATGCTCCTTTGGAGCTCTGGGGCCAGCAGAAAGCTTGCCTGGGAGGATGACCTACTGTATAAATGAAAGGCTCACAAAAATTAACCAAGTAGGAAATGCTCCTTAGACAAAAAATATGGTTTATAGCTGTGGTTAAAAGTGTGCTGCTGTAAATAGAGGCTGTGCATGTTACAGGCTAGTTTCAGCTTGGATTTTATCACCTATTAAAATTAAAATTATTTTGGCTGAATCCTTTCTCTCCATGGATGATGCTTCCTTTCACATTCTCCCTCCACGGCTTCACTGTTTTGGAAAGATAACAAATTATCAAACCGATATGATTTCTTCCTTCTTCCAGGAATCACAACTCCTTCCCGTTACCCCCTTAGAAGCAGGATTTACTGGAGTCATCCTAAGACAGGGTATGTGAGGAAAGTTCAGCACCCATTTTACTGCTCTATTATGTAGAAAAGGAGTCACGAAACAGGCAACTTTTATAAAAAGGCAACAATTAAGAAAGACATTTTGGGGAGAGCAGTGATCTTCAGCAACAGATGAGCTCTCCTCCTGGTGCCGAAAATACTTGATTTATACTCTTTCAGCAGAATGAATAGGGTGAACTAAAGTGTCTACATCTGCTCAAGACTGCATGGCTTTAATCACTGCTAGCCTCAGTGGTCTGCACATGCTTGCAGAAATTCTTACAATGAGATGAAGAAATACATGAAAGCATTTGCCTGCATGACAGCACAAAGCAGAGGTTCTGAATAATGATGGATGAACCTCAAAGGAGATCATAGGTTCCATTTAGCTGAGCGCTCGCGCATTAGGGTAAGAGCCCTAACTACATAAACCACTTAAGCCTGCAGAAGTGGACTGCAAACTGATGTGAGAACTACATCTCTGCTGCTCCTGTCTGAGTTTAGGTTAGAATAACAGGGCGTCAACTTTTCTCTTGGCATCACAAGTCCAGCTATATCAGGATTTACCTCCACAACTACCTAGAAACAAACAAATAAAACTTAGAGAGACTGGAAGAAACTCAGGTCCGTTGTTGTATTGATCTACATGTCATTTACAACTTAAGCTACAGACATTTCTAGTGCAACTCATACTGTATGCATGAGGAGACCTTTAGGGAACATGGTTTTCCACCGCTGTGCTGCCATCATTGTGAAGCAATGAGACTATTATCTTCACGCTATCACCATACAACACTGATTTCCTATATTACTACAGCCATGGAGTAAGCAGAAGAGGCAAGTGTAAAACTCACGGAAGTCTACCAGAACTTTTTTTCACTGAATATAAAAATCTTCTGAAGTTGTTTTTGTGGAGCTCCCAGGTGAGCTCAAAACCAATGATTTTCAACTCTTCCATAGGAAATTGCAATAAGTGTCATTTACCATTTTGAGGTTGCAAGTATTCTGCTTCCATGTGGGTCACAGCCAGGAACTTCTCTATGATTACTCCATTTCTCTTAACTAATACTCCAAGCATGCGGCATCTATGCACATACTTCACTTTCTATGAAAAATATTACTTGATTTACTCATATGAAAGATATCGCTATATCCTTATTTGCAGGACCAAGTCTACAAATTGCATCCAAGAATACTGGAGTACTTACAAAGCACCCCCCATAATTTCAGCAAGCTCTGGATCTGACTTTATATGGGCTGTATGTTTATTACCCAAGCATCTACAAGAGTAGGTAGACTTCTAAGACCTCGTGTAGACAGCTGTGATGACAAAAAAAATGAATCACATACACTGTCCTTTACGTAATTACTCAGATTTTCCTTTTCTCTTAAGAAAATAAAATTTAAAAAAATCTAAAAACACTACAAGTGCTACTGTTAATTTATTTTTTTTCCTCTATGGAGAAGAAATTTCTGGTTTTTGTAAGTCATCTTTGAAGTGACTCTCTGTAAAGACATGAATACAAGGGGCTGGAATGCTCACTTCAGCACAGCCCAAATCCAGAGCTAGACAAAGACATTCCTGGTATTTAACTTTTTTTTTTTTTTAAGTTGTTGTTTTGAAACTTCCATTTTTATGCGAAGCTTCATGACATCCCGAGTCAAAGCAATAAATGCAGCACATTTTCTGGGTCATAACACTCCCATCCCCTTCAAGAAATCATGCCAAATAGCTATGTCTGTATTCACTCAAAATAATACTTCCTCTAAAAATGCATGACATCTTATATGATTTACATCATGTTATGTTGTGGATTAGGTTAATGACTTCTTGTGCTTCTGTGAACCATTCAAAGTACCATGGCCCAGAATATTATTTTATATAAAATATAAATAGAATATATTGCTGCAGTGGTAGGTTATTTAACACATGTATTTCCACTAATATCGTCAGGGTCTAGAATGAGGGGTGGGACCAACGTGTAACAAGCTCCTTCTTCCTGTGTAAAAACAAATGGATTATACCGCTCTTCAGGGCTAACTGGTCTATTTATAGGTGAGAATTAAATATTTTTCTAGCTTTGTTCTAGGGGGTTTATTTGGAACGTGTGTGTGCTTTAAATACTGAAGTGCTTCATTTCAAACACAATGGCAACTGTAAGAGTAACAAAAGAATTTTTTTGTCTACTATTGCAGCCCTCTTTGGATGAAATCCAAGATAGGGATAATATTTGGTTAACTAAAAGAGTAGTAAACAACGAGATCACAGTAGTATCAAAGACATCCTCAGGATAACTCCATTTGAACAAACAGTCATTATTTTATTTCCGATATGAAACAATTTCAAATATATACAATGACTTTCTCTACAGGCTAGGATGCATTCAGCTAATATCACAGGTTGCCACACTAGAGAAAAGTTTTGGAGTCATTAATGGGTGGCAAATAGGTGGAATGTCAATGATCAGTTGCATTCTGAAGATAAATTAGGGCTAGGAATTATTAGGAAAGGAATGGATAAAAACAAGCACAAACACCATTCATGACGTTTTTTTAGTCTACAGTGTGGTCATGTCTTGAATACTGAAGTCCCAGTATTCTGATCACTCTCGCCTTAAAAAGTATGTAATACATACAGAAACAGAGCAAAGGGCAATGAGGTTAATCAGAGGTTAGACTCACTTAAAAAGAAAGAAAAACCCAAAATAAGTCAGCATTGGAAATATTTGAGAAGAGTATGACAGAGTTATACTAAAATGTGTATAGTGCAATAACTTATTAAAAAACCCAACCTCAATACTATCTAATAAATCAAGAAGCTGGCAACAATCAGAGAAGCGGGTACCAAGTTGCAAGCTAACAAATTCAAGTACTTTAGACACACAGCGCATAACTGAGCTGTGGAACTCATTGGGAAGATGTGGAGGCCAAAACACAAATTTTAAATTGGTTTAGGCTAATTATTGGAGTATTTATCCAATAAACAGTAAAAGTTAAGTAAACATAATGTGATGATATGGTGATATTCATGTCACCTCTGCTTCAAGAGCTCTCTAAATTCACTGCCTGAGGATCGGCAAGGATATGCCGAGGGGACTCTCTCTCTCTCTGGTCCGTTCTTATACTTTTCCATAACAATCTACTGTTGTTGTCCACTGGGGAGACAGGCTATTGATCAACTTTTGGGCTGATCATTGTGAAGTCACATCTTAAACAGAAGTGAAACTATATATACATTCGTACATGTAATATAATCATAAAACTGACATCTTTTCTTGGATTTGGTCTATTATGCCACTTGCAAAAATATTTTCAGAATAGTGGGGGGAAAAAGCCATTTATGAACCAAACCCACCCTTTAACATACAATGCATCATGCTTCTATGGAGATTCTGTGAAACAGGACATGCATTATAAAAGATTCTTATCCATTTATTAGGTAGAGAGTGCTACTTGATCTTTAGAAATTAACAAAGACTACTTGAATGCTTTTCTGAGTCCTTTTGTCGCAAATGATTGTGATTCACCACAGGAATAATCCACTAAGAGGGAACAGGGACGATCTAGTCCAGGATCACTCCAAATGACGATTGGGTGATTTCTCCAAGATATTCTTCAGAAAAAACAAAACTTATTGGGATCAATCCAGAGGTAACTCAGTGAAATTTAATGGCCTGTGATATACAGGAGGTCAGACTAGATGATCTAATCATTCCCTTTGGCTTTAAACTTTATGAGTCATGCTTGAGGTGGAACTGGTAATGGGAGTCATCTAATGGGAGTGGACATTGAAGCAACATCCCTGGTGCTTAGGGGAGCAGAGAAAGCTCGCAACATTTGGCCTGAGGAAGAAGAAACCAATTAAGAAGGCCTCTCATAAGAGGGAGAAACTGCCAAAAAGGATTAAAGGGAGAGGTGTAGGCCTTGGTGATTTGGCATGAAAAAGCTGAGGCCTGAGTTAGCCTAAGTGTAGAGAGACATGAAAATGGCCAAAGCCATGCTTGACCTCAAGTCTTTCAGGCAAGAGCAATTTTTCCTGTTCTATGCATCCCTTTACCCCTTTCACCCCTGAATGAACCCACTGGCTTCAGCAACTGCAGCCCCTTTATTACGTGAGTTGGGGATTTGCGATGTGGAAGTTGGGGTTACTGGTTCTCCCTTGTTTCTGTGTTCGTCCCTGGTGGCTCTAGCTTTGGAAAGGGTTACTGCACATAAGGCTTTTCCTTCTGCAGTACGGTGGTCTCCTCCATACCACTCACGCAGCTCATATTCTTGTAAAAGATACATTCAAAGCACCATTTGGGTTTGTTGTTTTTCTAGCCCAACAGTGATCGTCTGTCAATTAATCTGGAGGTCTTCCAGCCACATGATGAGAAGGAACATTTGTATTATAAACAAAATATATGCACTACAGCATACATCCTAATACAACTACCAATGACGCAGCGAAAACTGCTATTTGGACTTGAAGGGGGAAACAAATGTGCAGCTATTAGATATAAAAACTTGTAGCTCATGGGTAGCTTTGTGTTTGCTGAGAGTTAACACATTAACAACAACAGTATAATTTGCTGCTCTGCATTTTTAAGTTTTACTTCCAAGAACTGTACATTATTTATAGAAATAGTCTGATTTACATGCGGTTTCTTTACAACTGCCGGACTGCATATCCAGCCATTTACGTGCTACATTACAACTTATCTCCTGTATCTATCTGTTTGAATAGCAAAATTAATATCAATCTGATCAAATATACAAGTCTCTTTGCATGAAAATCAATCCTCTGCAGAAGACATATTTTGAAGATTTAAGTGGGGTCTAAGTACTGCTTAGTCCTTGTGCATGCACAAGAGTGAATACCACCCACAGGGAAAAATATGCCATGGAAAAATTCATAAATAACTTTGAATAACAAAGACATTTGAAAATGTCATGATCTTCTTCACATATTTCCTAAGCTGAAAATGTAGTATAAATTCAAGGAAAACATTAATAATTACAAGTTATTTGCTCAGCCCTACCGATCAGCAGCAGCCTAAAATATACTGGCAGATGTCTAGGCAAAATAAACACAGTTGTGTTCAAACCACTTTTTAAAATTCTAGGGTGAGATTTACAGGCTTTTTGGATCTTGTGACTTTTCACTGT